>NC_046381.1:39264072-39564072 GCF_011125445.2 Fundulus heteroclitus
CAGCGCCCCTCGTGGACAATATAGGAACTGCAGATTTTCAATTAAATGAAGTACATGTTTTTTTCAATAATTGTTTTATCATTCTCTTCCTTTTATCTTGTCCACTTGTGAAAGTCAAATCTGATGAGCTCTTTGTGGCATCTTATTGCCACATTGCCAGACAGGACACTGGGGAAAAAAAAAACAATTTTTTTAATAATGATAATGCATTTAGCCACAGGGCCGGACTAAATTGTTCGGCGGGCCGGATGTTTGACACCCCTGGTCTAGTTAGAATAAAGTTTAATGTTTTAACTAAAATAATCAAGAATCTTCATAAAAGGAAAACTTTTTTAGTATCAGGAAAAAAAAAACTTCACATTTTTATATTCATCTGTGATACTTTTAAACCTTTATTTCTCATAATGCTGATGGTTCTGGATGCAGAGGGTGAAAACCCAAATTCTCCAGAACCTTAGATGTGGCTGCAGTAACCAGCTGTTGCCACTGTGGGGCGCTGCTGGTCCTCAGCGTCCAGAACTGCAATCAGTCCTGATAAACTGGTTCTGGTTAAAGTTCTATCAGAACCGCCCGGTCCGCTGACTGCTCTCTGTCTCCCTCTTGTGGCCAGAAATGCATCGACATCCTGATAGAGAAGGAGTACCTGGAGCGCGTGGACGGCGAGAAGGACACCTACAGCTACCTGGCCTGATCCGCCGCGGCGCCGCGCCTCACCTTGATTTTTATTTGTAACCTTTTTTTTTTTATTTGATGTCTGCGTAAATAAAGTGTGGATCCCTCTGAGGAGGAAGAGGAGGGTGTTCTGCTCGCTCTGCAGTGATGAAGAAGGAAAGGCCCCTACTGTTGAGACTGGGAAACCCCGTGTACTCGCTCGCCCGTCCCGTCGACTCCAACTCGCCCTCATGTTGTAAATAACGGCCCGACCGACCGGAACCGGAAGAGGAACAGAACCCTCACCTGCAGACGCCCCGTGTCTGGCAGAGGAGCGCCGCATCCAAAGGTTTCTGCATGCTACTGCCTACCTGCACCACAAAGATTAGAGACAGAGCTGGGGCCGCACCGTCCGGGTCCAGGTCCGGTTCATGCAGGAGGCCCGGTTCGTTGCCCAACGGTGGACATTTGTATAGTGTGGTTCATTTTCTAAATGTGTGATAAATAAAAATAAGGAAAGATTTCTCTAACGCTCGCCTCCCGGAGAGTCTGTGCGCCGCTGGCTGGTCTGACCCGGACCAGGACTCGTCAGAACCCGCTCCACATGCAGGAAGTTCTGAGCTTTCAGCATGTTTCAACCCAGCGCTGCCCCTCCCCAACCTGTTGTAACACCAGCTGGAACTGGGCTGTGTTAGCCTTTTAGCTAAGAAACTGCAGCAGTTAGCTAACTGAAGCTAGCCTCACTACCAGCTGCTTCCTATAAACATTTTTCTGCACAATAAGCCATTAGCAACCTGACGTTAGCTAAAAGGCTAACAGCAGCTGTTAATTTTTTAGCGTGCTGCTTCCAATAGATATTTAATTTTCTGCACAATAAGCAGCAACCTGATGTTGGTAACGGCAGACATTAGCTAAAAGGTGCTGTTACACTTTTAGCTAACAAGCTAACCAGCTAATTTATTAGCATGCTGCAGCCATTAGCTAAAGGCAGTTATAATAATTGAACAATGGAAAAATTCACTTCTGCAATCTGGGGTTAAGGGTCTTGCTCAGGGACCCAGAGTGAAGGCAGTTGGAATCGAACCCGGTTAGCTAACTGCAGCTAGCCTTACTACCAGCTGCTTCCTGTAAACATTTAATTTTTTTGCACAATAAGCAGTTAGCAACGTCTGGTTGCTAACAGCACATTAGCTAAAAGGCTAACAGCAGCTGTTAGCCTTTTAGCTAATTAGCTAAAGGCAGTAGTTGGCTAACTGCAGCTAGCCTCATTGATGGCTGCCTCCTGTCAATGTTTAATTTTCTGCATAAAAAGCTCAAACATCTGAAATAATTGCTGCAGCCCTTAAATGTTGAACATTAGGTTTAGATCAAGAGTTTAATAACATGGTTCTCGTGGATCCCACCTTCACCAAAGCTGCTTTTTATCTCATCACTGGATCAGAACCTCTGGACCCGTTCGATTAGCGACCAACCTGCTAATCGCCCGCTGTTTGAACGAGTCGCTTTGAAGCCACCAGCCGCCATATTGGTACTCCCTATTTTCCCCCAGTAACTAGGGAATATGTGCGCCACAGCATCGAATGAGGATTTTCTCATGTTCAGGGGGAGATTAAGACTTTTAAAATGTCAAATGCCATATACTTTTATGTTATGTTCTAAAACTATCAAGTACTGAGAAAGACATGTGCTGAAATATTTTGCATTTTATTCATTTAAATATATGTATAATATGAACATAAAATATTTCAGCACCTAATTTCCTAGTAGTTGATAGTGTTAGTACATCCACTGACTGTAGAATTACCTATGAAACGTTGTTGCAACCAAATCCTGTGGGATTCTGTGAGAGTAGGGAGGAGCAAGATGGCGGCCAGTGACTTCAGTGTATTATATAGTTCAGTGGTTTTAACGGTTCTGGTTCCTGAAACTAAAGGATCACCAGTTTTCATGTTAAATATAACTAACTTAAACTGTTACTGGTGACAAAGGTTCTGATCAGGTTCTGGCTGTTGGACCATCCGGACAACGTCGGGTCGCCCTGTAAACCCGGTTCTGTAGAAATGACGCCAGAATCGGACCATTCAGAACATTTTTAATCAGCATCACTCTGAACAGCAGAATCCCTGCAAGCCTTAGAAAATTCAGCACCGGTGTCAGAACCGGAGGCGGTTCTACCGAGACGGGAGAAGAACCTGAAGCTTAAAGGGCCGGGCCGGGCCTCCCGGTTCTGTTCGCTGACCCGACCCGGCGCAGCACCGTTGACGTGATTCTCCAGAACCAGTGAGGGTGTAGAAGACAGGAAGTTGGTCTTTGTTCTATGTACAGGTGAGTTCAGCACCGCGGGTCCGACGGGCCGGCGCCGCTCGGCTCCAGCTCGTAATAAATAACAGAAACGGGCCGGAGCGGCGTTCGGACCTCGGAGAGCACCAGAGACGGAACCGTTGCTGGAGAACCCTCTGAGAAACGGGCCGGTCCGTTAACGGGAGGTTCTGTTGGGAACCCGAGGCGCAGCAGGGAGCGGGTCACCCTCCACGGCCAGAACCTCCTGGTCCAACAGAACATTTAGAGGAGAAAACGGGTCAGTTATTGGTTTCACAGTCCATTACTGCAGAACCTTGGTTCTGGTCCACATCAGAACCCGGGTCCACATCAGGTTCACCGGGCTTTAAAACAGCTAAACAATCCTTCCTCACACTGCTGCTACGGTACCGCTAGGTCCGATCCCAAACCGGGTCAGAACCAAACAATGGTCTGCCAGTACAACACCTGGGTTCTTTCAGTTCTGGCTCGTTATCGGACCGGACCGAACCGGGTCACATTGGCAGCAGACATCACAACTTGGTTACATAGTTTGTTATAAAACTCAGAACCAGCTGGTCCAATTGGTCCGGTTCCACTTCCCATCCGACACCAGAGCAAACCGGACCCACCTTCTCCAGAACCGAATCATGATTTCACAACACAGAAAACACCAGGAGGTCCAATCAGCACAAAGAGACCCGGTTCTAAACCGACCCGGTTCAAGGGAGCCACTGAGGGATTCTGGGAAAACTGTACAGACAGGAGCACCAACAGAACATCCGGAGAAGTCCAGACGGGTCGGGTTGTGTTCTGGTTCTTTAGAACCGTCAACATTTAGCACCTGAAGCTGCAGAATCAGAACCAGAACCCGGTCCAGCTTGGTTTGCTGGTGGGGAACAACCTGAGCACGTTTCCAGTGTTCAGTCTGCGGTTCTGACCCGTTCGTTTGGCAGTGTTGGGTCCGTTGGGCCGAACCGGGCCGAACCGGGCCGCGTGCCGCTGGTGGAGGAGTTTTGGTCCCTGAAGCCTCCGACTGTCGGCACCTTCTGGGTCTCGTCTCCGGTTCCTGTGCCGATGATTCCCGACCCGAGACGAGACCCAGAAGGATCCAGAACCTCCCGACAGAACCGGAGCGTTTGACAGAAGTTAAAACGAAGAAAAAAAAAAAAATCCTACAGAGCAAAAAAAAAAAAAAAAACAAGCATCAGCCCAGAGTCCCCACGGTTCTGTTGGGTCTGGGTTTAAGGCCTCGGTGGCGCCGACCCGCAGGAGGTCCGGTTCAGGCGATCTCCATCTCCCGCTCGATCCCCACGTACTTCAGGGCGTCGGCCTGGCTGTACCTGCAGAACCAGAACCAGAACCGTTAGCTTCTGACCGACCGTCTCCATAGCTTCTCCTGATAAAACCTCTGGAGAACAGAGGCCGTTTGGACTATCAGAACCGGGTCAGAACCCAACATCAGGAGAAGAAAGCAGACTGAATTTAATTTAGATATAAAAAACAAACAAGAAGCTGGTTTTGTCCCAGAAAGGGTTCTGATTTCTGCACCGGTCCATTTCACAGAGCCTAAAACTCTCTGGCTCTCCTAGCGTACGCTAACTGGTACCGGGCCTGGGTCAGAACCGCAGAACTATTTGGGTTTTTAGACTCTATAATGGTGGAAAACACAAGTTAATCTAAAGTTTATGGATTAGCTAACGGTTAATTGATGAACATTTTTCTGAGTTTTCTCAGGTTATTAAATTTAGACGTTTAGATTTAAACATGTGAAATAATAATCAGAGGTTTTAATCATTTAAAGACGGTAACTAAGTTAAAGATAAACTACTGCTGAGACAACAGTCAGGCAGGCTCTGCTTAAAGGCAGCAGCGCCCCCTGCAGGACGGAGGCTGAACTACATCACAGAGTGTCGCGTCACAGGAAGGACTACCAGCGCTGACCTTTGAACTAGAAGAGTCAGCGCTCACCAACATTAGCAAGGCTCTTTTTTTAAGATGTTTTAAAATCTACATAAATGTAAGATTATAAACGTAAAGCCACAGACTAGAACAACATTTTAGGTGCAGCTCACTGGAGGGTGGTGCTGGTTTTAGAACGGGCCTGAGGGCCCAACATGTGGTCCCTGGGGGCCGCCTGATGCCCACGGGCCACATGGTGGTAACCTGCTCTAAGTTATCAGTTAATCTGGTGGAACAAATCCAATTAACCAATTAAGCACCAATGAATGGTTCAGAATGGACCGGCAGAGACTGAACAGCGTTATTATTCTGCATCCTCACATCCAGACTATAGATGTGAAAACCAGCCGGTTCTGAGTTTCGGGTCAGAACCTGAAGGCGGTTAAAGGTCCGGGTCTCATGTCCCATAAACCGACCTGTAGTCGAAGAACAGCTCCTCTCCGGTCTGGATGGCTCTCTTGGCGAAGATCCCGATCCGGTGATCCCCGTTAACCATCATCACTGCAGAGAACGGACCGCGTTAGACCAGAACCACCGACCCGACCCACATTAGACCAGAACCACCGACCCGTGTTAAGCCCGGCGGTTCTGCTGCTCCTACCTTTTGCATAGCAGTTTGGGTTCACGGAGTGATTAGCGAAGCGGATCTTGTTGCCTTTCCTGGTGGCGTCGACCACAAAGTCTGCAGAGAGAGAGAAGATCAGCGTGGAGGCGGACCAGAACCGGCAGAACCAGACCGGCCCGGTTCTGAGGGCTCCTCACCGTTGTTGAGGTTGAAGAGGAAGCTGCACATGTATTTATCGTAGACCTTCCCCCTGCGGTCCGCTTCGTCCTGAGAGATTATCTGCAGGGAAACAGAACCTGGAGTCTCAGTTCTGCCGGGTTTGGACCCGACCGCCCCGGTTCTCCAGGCAGCAGCAGAACCCAGCGGCCCGGTTCTTACCTCTCCACAGTACTCCGAGATGAACTCGTTCTTCTGGACCGGCTCCTTGATGAAGATGCCCCACCCGGCTACGTCGGACGGCGCCAGCAGCAGGTGCTGAAACCCAAACGCTCGTCTCAGCTTTGCTCAAAGGCACCGGTCGGTTCGGCGGCGCCAGAACCGGACCTTACCTTCTTGGCTCCCCTCTGGATGGAGCAGTTCTTGCAGGACACGTTCTTGCTGTCCCAGTGGTCGGCGGCGCCGCAGGTCAGGCACAGGTCCGGGTCGCACTCCCTCACCGCCAGGTAGCAGGGGCACTGCTTGGTGTTGCACTGGGCTTTGCACCGACAACCCGGGAAGCGGTTCTGACCTGCAGAGGGCGGAGCTTTAGGACCCAGACAGGATGTGGGAGGGGGGGGGGGGGGGGGGGGGGGGCAGCAGAGCGGGGGGGTTCTTACACTCGGAGCTGCACTGGCAGAACTTCTCACAGAAGTTCTGGGCGGTGACGCAGGGGCAGGACGAGTCGCAGGGCTGCCGGGGGTGGTCACATGGTTGGTAGTTGTACACGTGATTGGACGAGCCGTCTACAGGGAGAGAACAGGGTCAGCTGCCAGAGCCGGGCTCATCAGAACCGGGCTCATCAGAACCGGTACCTTTCTTCAGCTGGATCTTCCTGCAGTGGGTCGCCCACAGACGGTGCTTCCTCTTCTTCTTCCTGGGGGGCGTGTCCTCGTCCTCCGCCGGCGCCCGGGCGATGATGGCCGACTCCTTCACCCTGAACTCGTACACCTGAGCGCCGCGGCACAGAGACGGGTCAGAACCGAGCTGTGACCCGCTCCGCCCGGCCGGCCCGGGTCAGTCTGGACTCACCTGTCTGCAGGTCTTGGTGCCGATGAGCCGGGCGATGGCGCAGAAGTTGTCGTAGTACGTGCCGATCAGAACCCGGAAGAGGGACGCCTCGGCGCCGCTCCAGTCCGCGGCGTCGGCCTCGCAGCTCAGCTTCATCTTCACCGGAGTCTGACAGCGAGAGTTTCCCTCTGCAGAGACGCCAGAACCCGACGTTCAGAAGGACGACGGCACCCGAACGCACCACAGAACGCTGTAGGTACCAGATCTGCTCGGGTCCGGCGCCTCCTGATGATGTCATCTTATGGCAACGCCACTCAAACAAACTACATAGAGCCCGCGGTCTGCATTTGTTACAAATCAATTTTATTTAGTTAATTTAGCGGTTTCTTTTTTCTCAAAAGCTTGAACAAATATTCAAGCCATTTTGCAAAAAAAATAAAATAAAAATCAACAAATATTTGACAATTGGGTCAATGTTTGGAAGAATATTGTTAACAAAAATGGAAGGGCTAGCCAGACTAATTTATCCAGCATATATCTTAAATGTACCAAATACCACAATAAAGAAATAATCAAATTCATCACAATTTCATCTGGAATAATAAAAAAACATGTGATCAGAAAGAACAACATCAGTACAAAAAAGGAGGAATGAACGTTATTGATTTTAAAGTGATGAATGCCGTGATAAAATTAAATTTGGCTGCGGACTTTTATTAAAAATGAAATGAGTTTATGGTTTAGTTTCCCTTCACAACTTAAAAAAAATTGGAGGAATTAAATTTCTGTAAGGTTGTAACTTTGATCCTGCAAAATTACCGATTAAATTGTCAGACTACCAACCAAGTATTCCAAAATGATGATAAAAGTTTTCACGCCTCAACTAATTTACAGGAAAATAACCGTAAATTAACTGAATAAAATTGATTTGTAACAAATGGAGGCGTAATGTAGTTTGTTTGAGTGGCGTTGCCATATGATGACGTCATCAGGAAGCGCCTGAGCTGATCTGGTACCTACGCCGGGTCAGAGGTTGCGTACCTGAGCTGCTGTTGGTCTCGTCCTTCTCGTTGTCCCTCTCGTCGTCCTTGCTGCCTTCGCTGTCCGTGTCTTTGGTCTCTGACGACACGGTGGGCGTACCGGGTCGGCTGCTGCTGTTGGGCTGCCGGCCGCGGCGCCGACCCGCCGGCCGCTTGGACGGCGTCTTGGCGCGCTCGCCGGCCGCGCCTGCGGGACACTCCTTCTCCACGCCGTCCTGAAAGCAGAGCGGCCCTTTAGCCCGGCCCGGTTCCTCCGGAGAACCCGTGTCTCCTGGGAGCAGAACTCACCGGTACCAGCGACATGTAGCAGTCCAGGCTGCACGGCGAGCTGTTCACCAGGTTCTCCAGGTTCTTACGCTTGTAGGTGTTTGGAGTGGCGTGGAACGCTGGAAAGAGACCCAGAAATGTTTCAGGGAGAGAAATGGAGACAAACATGAAGGCCTGGAACTGGACCGGAACCGGAACCAGAACCAGAACCAAAGCCTGGAGGGAGGAACCTGAACTCTGACATTAAAGATGAGGTTAAAGTTCCTCTGGACTTTATTCTGATGCGTTTTTGCCCTTTATGATTAACGTTGGGTCCAGTACAGGAAAATCTGATTTTTTTATGGTTCATTAAATGCATCACAGTAAACTGGGTATCATCTATCAGAATCAGAAATACTTTAATAATCCCAGCGGGAAATTATTTAAAATTATATCTAGGATGAGTCGATACGATTCTCTATAACTCAGCTTGATTTGACTACAATATCGATATTTATTACTTTTAAATTAATGCTCAAAGTCATTTAATCACCAAAACCAACCAAATATCATATTTATGTTAATTTTATTGTACTCTGATACATTAACAGGAAAATAAAGTTAATTTGGTTTAATGCATTTATCACAGAAACCAAAAATTTGCCAAACGTCTGATTTTAGGGACGAAGGAGCTTCTAAAATCCTGTTGGCCGTTCCGTAAATTCATCTCACTGCTCTTCCTCGCTGTGAACAGTAATGGCTGTAATGACGCCCCCTAGGGGCTGGGAGGTATACTGATATTGAACACCAGAATATCGATATTAAATTGTTATTAAAAAAAAAACATCATTATTCTTTTTGGTGATTTTTATACCCAGCTCTATTCATGAGGTGATACAACCAAACAGAACAGCACCAGAACCGACTCCGGTTGGATCGGTTCTCTACTCTAACGGGTCGTGGGTGTCGGGCCGGCTCGGCGTGAACTCACGGTGGAGGAAACAGTCGTATTTGAAGCAGCGTCTGCAGAACAGGGTGTGGAAGGAGTGCAGGCTCTGCTCCCGCTGCACGGACCGGGCGTTCGGACCGTCGATGTTGGGCGTGCACTCGGGCGGCAGAGCGCCGGGCAGCTGCTGCTCGGTCAGCTCCTTATACCTGCAATATGGAGACGGGCGCGTCAAAGCTGCCAGAGGCCCCGATGAAGCTCAGACACACATCAGGGCTTAATTTGTAATAAATAAATATGTTTACTTTAAAAATATGAATAACTGAGGCATATTTAATTTAAATTAAAAAGGTGTTATGAAGTCAGTCTATGTGTATAAAACAAAAGTTTACTACAAAACAAAAGTTTTGGTTGTAATTTAAGGACCATTTTTACAATGAGGGTAAAAAACATAACTTAATAAATTCTACATAGTATTTATAAAAACTATGAAATTAAAGCTTTTTAATTTCACCAAAAACAAATAAAATAGAATTACTGAAATCGTTTTTTTCTGCTGAATTTAATCTTAAAATTGTTCTCTATAAACAAGTACAAATACTAGAAAATAACCTAAAACTGTGTTTGAGCTTATTTTATCTTTACTGTATGAAATGTTTTCTCTGAGGTCGGTTTAGTCGACCCAGGCGGGTCAGAACCAGACGGATCAGAACCAGACGGGTCAGAACCAGGCGGGTCAGAACCAGACGGATCAGAACCAGACGGATCAGAACCAGACGGATCAGAACCAGACGGGTCAGAACCAGGCGGGTCAGAACCAGACGGGTCAGAACCGGACGGGTCAGAACCAGACGGATCAGAACCAGACGGATCAGAACCAGACGGATCAGAACCAGGCAGACACTAACTTCTCCTTCAGCTCCTCGGTGGAACCCTTGTCGGGGAACATGGAGGAAATGGCTTCAAAAATCTTGTCTGAGGGAAACTTCTTGCTGCCGTCGGTGCTGCTTCGGCCTGGAGACGACAAACAGAACCAAACAGAACCGGGCCGTCAGGGAGCAGAACTCTACTGAACCGTTTTCTTATTGGGGAGAGAAGCTAGACGCCAACATCCAGACTTTAACGGACCTGAGAGACGTGTCAGAATAATCAGAACAACCAGAACCCGTCTAATATCTAAAGCAGATATCAGAACCCGGATCAACAGAACCGCTGCAGAACCGAGTATCTGAAGAACCGTTTATGGATCTTTTAGAACCTGGCGGTTCTGTCTGAGCTGGGTTGTTTGTAATGAACAGAACCCCTGGGTGTGTAACTCAGGCCGACGAGTCGAGTCAGAAACACGGATCGGACATTAAGGTTCTGGATGTTACGGACTGAACGTGTTTTTAAGTAAAGTTCTGTTGCTAAGCTGGAAAAACCCAAATGTGGTTTTGGTACCGACAGGAAAACGAACCTTCACCTGAGCCAGAACCCTAAAAGCTGGAGGATTGTGTAGAACCGGACCAGAACCTGCTGTGGACTCGCCTTCGTTGTTGACGTGTCGGTCCTTTGCGTCCTCAGCGCGCTCCTTGCCCTCCGCCTCCATCTTCTCCACCTTGAAGGCCTGCTCTTCCTCGTCCTCCTCG
Organism: Fundulus heteroclitus; assembly: GCF_011125445.2. Lineage (NCBI taxonomy): Eukaryota > Metazoa > Chordata > Actinopteri > Cyprinodontiformes > Fundulidae > Fundulus > Fundulus heteroclitus. The sequence goes on from NC_046381.1 coordinate 39,274,615, forward strand.
TCTTCATCGTCGCTGTACTGGACCATGGAGTTGACCAGCTCCACGAAGATCTCGTCGTTGATGAAGCCGCATTCTGGAAAACACGACCCGCGGGTCAGCCTCGCCGACCAGAACCTCTAGTTTCATGTCTTTATGAAAGAACTCAGTCTGGCCCTAAAAGCTAATTTGTTGGAACATTTTCAGACAAAACGCTGCATGAAGTTCTGCTTCTGATAATTAATCGAGTGATCGGATAAAAAAAACTGACAATCTGCAGATGTTTCCTAGTTACTTATTTTAAAAGTAATTGAAATAAGGGGAAAATGCTAATTAGCAAATAATGTAATTCCTTTTTTGAAGAACAAGGATAAATCTGCAGCTAAAAAGTTCAGCCTTCCTGGTCGATGTATTAAATCAGCTGTCTCTGGTGAAAATGGTCACAAACATAAAATGCATAAAGTTTCATTTGTGTATTATGCTTTTTTATTTTTAGATAAAAATCTATATTATTCTATTCATATAAAACAATAATAAAAATGTAGGAGCGCGTACGTGACGTCACAATAAACAGCTCGGCGTGAAGAATCTGAGGCTCCTGTAACCTCTGCACCACCAGGTGCATTGTGGGAAACGTAGGACTTTGTCACAGGTAATAGTCGACAGGTCAGCGCGGTGTGACCAGGTGTGCAGCTGCCCTGAATGTTTCTCCTTAGCTAGTTGCTCCTTTACTTTCAGCTCAGACTCACCTGCAGGTAAACCCCAGGTAAGACAGCTGCACTAATATGAGGACGATCACGTCTGTTTAAACCGGACTATTATAAACATTAACGCTCCATGCAGCACAATGTGAACAAATAAACACCTCTAAGGTAATTTTAATGTCCTACAGAAATACTGTTGGAAACAGATTTCTGCTGCTAGATAAACGGCAGAATGGATCAGAACCAGATTCTAAATGTAATAAAATTAAAACTGAATGAAGTTACTCTGGCAGATTTAGTTAAGAAGTAGGAAGTAAGAAATGCAGCACTCAGATTATAAACATGGATAGATTTATACGATAGAAACGTGAAGAGAGACAGAAGACGGATAAATGAGAGATAAATTAAATGGCCGCTCCTATAAAGCTGAATTCTAAGGTGAAGAAATAACTTCCATGGATCTTAGATGTGATTGGCTCCTCTTAGCACCGCTGCAGCCAATCAGATCGTGCGGCCGGCTCACCTCTGTCTCCGTGGACCTTGCCATCGTAGTTCTTGATGAGTTCCTCTATGAAGGTGCCGTCCTGGTCCAGGATCTCGTCTCCCATGTAGGGGATGTTGTGCAGCACCGTCTCGTCCTCCACCTGCAGCCAAACCACAGAGACACGACTCAGAACCTGGCAGCGGACCCGGCTCGGCCCGGTCCGGTCCGGGGCTACCCACCATGAAGTTCTGCTGCAGAGGAGACCAGGAGTACATGACGGGGACCGAGGCCACGGCGTTCAGCGTCTTCAGGGGGATCACCTGCCGGGGGAACTCGGAGAACCCGCTCTCCACGGTGCACTGGGGGAGAAACACGGGTCAGAACACCCGAGCAGAACCCAGAGAGGTTCTGGAAGGGCTGCTCACCTCTCTGGTACCGCGCAGCGAGCTGACGGACGTCATGATGTGGATGGGCTGGATGCGCCGGGTCCTCCACTCCTGGTTCAGGATGTCCGTGCGCTCCAGGATCTTCTGCCGGTTGGAGTTGAACATGCTCTGGAAGAGGAACCGTTGGTTAGTCAGGTCACCGGGCCGCCGGGTTCTGGACGGTTCTACGGGCCGCGGACCCACCTTGACCTCGTCGGCCCGCCTGAAGCGCTTCTGCTGCCGCAGCTTCATGTACTCAGACTTGACCCTCCTCTTCCAGCAGGCGGGGCCTTTGTCCGAACGCTTCCCTGTCAGCACCATGATCGCCCTGCAGACGCACAGAACCCATGAGATCTGGACCCACGACGTCTGGACCGGTTCTACTGATACGTCACACCAAGCTGTCATCTTAACGCCTACAGGTAAAACCCCGTGTGGCATTAAGAGTCCAGGAAACACTGTGGGAGTTTTCAGTTTGACTGGTTCTGCTGGAGGTTCTCCTCCCTGTTAAAGGGGAGTTTTCCTCTCCACTGTCGCTTCATGCATGCTCAGTATGAGGGATTGCTGCAAAGCCATCAACAATGCAGACGACTGTCCACTGTGGCTCTACGCTCTTTCAGGAGGAGTGAATGCTGCTTGGAGAGACTTATAAACCCAGCGGGTCTTTTGGTTCTGGATCAGCAGATTATTCTGGTTCTGGCATCATAATCGTCTAAAGTCAGACACCAAAGCAGCGCAGAACATCACTTTAATTCACATTTAAAAGATAAATCAGCATAAAGTCTGTTTCAGCAGCTTTGAAGCATCAAACTGACGAGTTTTGGGTTCATGGTGTCAGAACTTTGGTCCAGACGGCGGTTCAGACGTGTTACAGGAAGCGGTTCTGACTCTCCTGCAGGAAACCCACAGGCGGCGCCAGCAGCCTCCAGACGTGTGTCTACTGTAGCTCTAGCTAGAACCGTTTGAGGACCGGAGCTGTGGAACCACGCTCAGCCACAGGATAAAAGCAGCATGCTGAAATATTTCCTTCATTTATCAGGAAGTTTCATGGAGACACGAGTTTTCATCTGAAAGACACACCTGTAGACAGGACACACCTGTCGACAGGTGTGTCCTGTCTACAGGTGTGTCCTGTCTAGATGCTAACAGCAGCACCTCTGATGACGCTATTAACTACACCTGTAATGTGAAAACTATAATAATAATAATAATAATAATAATAATAATAATAATAATAATAATAATAATATAAAGGTGTTAAGATGATGTGTTGCCCACTGAGTCCCTGGCTGTCAGAATGAATGAAGGCTGCAGACTTCTGACAGCCCATAATAAATGTTTACGCTGATTTATGCAGAATAATCTTCTACTTTACTCATAAAGACCAGAAACCATGTTAATACCGTCCTGAACCTTTAGTGTCTCTAAGGTTCACACCGCAGGTCCAACGCTCAATTCAGATTTTTTTTAGGTGGTCATTCATATTATTAATAACAATAATAATACTTAATAATAATTATTATTATTATTATTATTAATAAATGAGATCCTCGTCGTTCTGTCTGAACGGTTCCAGACCGCAAAGCGACCCGCTTCTGCAGATAACAGGAGACGTCACACAGCAGTGCGCTGTTAACGCAATTAATGGTGAATGTTATTGTTTCTAGAAGTGTTCAATAAAGTTTGGTTTAAAAAAAAAAAAATGTGGATACCGGCCGTCATCTCTGTTATTAGAAAGCTGTAGAGCTGCAGGAGCTGACGATATTAAGTCCACATGGTAGTGAGACGAAGAATAGAAGGAAGCAGCGTCGCTATTAGCGGACTCTATGGAGCGCTACCTGCTGCTGTGATGATGTGATGAGAGACAGAAGACGGATAAAAGCAGCATCACTCAACAACCAGCATCCTGATGGTCAACATGTTAAAGGTCAGATGTAGATGGACCAGAAGGTTTCATCATGTCTGTTTTTCAGTTACCGTATTTTCCAGATTATAAAAGCGCATTAAATATTCTCCCCAGGTGTTTAATATCTCTCCTCCACGTTCACAGCTCTCTATCGTCTATCAGGAGGACAGAGTAGCTGGACTACACTGCCCTGTTTCTAACATAAGGCCAAAATAAACTTTTATATTGAATTAACTTACTAGGTTTATTGTTGCTAGCGCGTACTCCAGGCTGCCTTACATGAATGAACTTCTAGTTTAGACATTACAGTCAGGCAGTCTGGTAGACAGCTCAGGGGTCCTCAGGTAGAGACACAGTGTACCGTAATGCTCCTAATATCCACTGAGGGGAGCGGCTTCATTGCTAACCAAAGTCAGATTTACACATTTTAACAGATTATTGAGTACAGTGGGGGAAATAAGTATTTGACCACTTGCTGATTTTGCACGTTTGCCCACTTACAAAGAATGCAACAATCTATAATTTTAATATGTACATTCTGACATCCCAAAGAAAATTCCAGAAATTCACATCATATGAATTTATAAAAGTATAAAGTATATGACCCCCTACCAAACATCATTTTAATATTTTGTAGTAAAGCCATTATTTTCCAGCACAGATGTCAAACGGTTTTTATAGTTGGTGACGAGGTTTGTGAACATGTCAGCAGGGATGTCGGCCCACTGCTCCCTGCAGAAATGTCCACAAACCATTCAGGTTCAGGGGTTGTCGCCTGGCAACTCGAATTTTAAGCTCCCTCCAAAGATTTTTAATTGGATTCAGGTTCTGGAGACTGGCTGGGCCACTCCAGAACCTTGATGTGCTTCTTCTTCAGCCACTCTGTTGTTGCTTTGGCGGTGTCCCCATCCTCCACCCATCTCCAGCTCTCTCACTGAGGGAAAGATATTGGTCCAGATTCCACGATACATGGCGCCGTCCATCCTCCTCTGTCCCGTCCCCTTGGCTGAAACCCCCCCCCCCCCCCCCACAGCATGATGTTGCCACCACCATGCTTGACGGTGGGGTTGGTGTTCTTTGGGTTGGACTCTGTATTCTTTGCCCTCCAAACACGACGAGTTGAGGCCAATAGGGCTGAACGATTTTTGAAAATAATCTAATTGCGATTTTTTTCTTAATATTGCGATTTAATGCGATTTCCCCCCCCCCCAGTTTAATTTATCATGTCTTTTGTAAGCATATACAAACAACAAATCATTTTGTTTCCTCGCTGTGCAGATTAGTTGCTAAAAGACCCACAGCATCTAAACTCAGTGCAGAAATGATTGCGTTCTGCCTACAATACATTTCAACTATAATTGCAATTTTGACTTTTCTCTGCATTAACCACAAGCAACAATAATGCCCTCTAAATAAACATGTTTGTAAACAAGGACTATTTAAAACAAGAACTTTTAATGTTTCTATTAATCAGAATATTATTTAAGAGAACAGCTTTTAATTGATTTGGACATCAATCCTTGTTGAACATAAAGTGCAACCAACAAGTAAGTCTATGTATTAAACTGATTGACCTGAACTTAATGCTATGTATGATTATATAAACTCTAAAACAAGTAAAATTAGATTTTCTCACTGCTGCAACTGTCTTCCCTTCCATGTGGAGGCAAACCCACTTTAAACATTTTACCAACACCTAATGGATGTGTCTAATTCACTAATTGTTACATAGCCAAAAATTGCAGACTCTGCGATTTGGAAATTGCGTTTTTTTTAAAATCGCGATTATATTGAAAATGCGATTAATTGTTCAGCCCTACCAGGGACATCTAAACCGTCCTGGAGGACCTGGGTTTGGTACAGACTGACCAAGGGGACATTTTGGAAGAACTAAAAAGTGTTGATTAAAACCATTCAATCAGAAAAGGGTGGATATGTGTCAAAAAGTGAACAGCGTTTTTTAATTTGACATATTTTTGTGCATAAATAATATATTAATTTATCTCAGCTCTACTTTTAACTTGCTGTATGTGTATATTTAAACAAAAAATAATTATTTTAAAATCCTCGTGCTGCTCTTGTGCTTTTAGGTTAGATATACATATTTCCGGGAAATCTCTTCAGGACATTAACTTATACTAAATGCAATTACTGTTATTTATGTTCAATAAGCCTCCATAAAACAGGGCGAAGCCCTTCAGATGATCTCCAAACAAAACCAGGAAGCTCCAGCTTGGTGATAACGTGCTTAGTGTCCCCTAAAATGTGCTTTCTTCTAATCACTCAACGCTTTAATAAGTTAAAACATAACGCGGTGAAGCCAAATAAAACATGTTTATCTCTACAGCTGAGCTCTACAATAAATTCATATTGTTTTCCTGGATAATTATTTATGACGAGTGAATAACTGTCTCGAACACCCCGGGGAGCTAGCTAACAGTTGGCCGGTTAACAAAGCACCGGGAGCGACCCGGGCCGCTCCGCCCGCATCAAACACGGTGGGAACCGGGGCACCGGCGCTGACAGCTCCGCTCACCTGGTCGGCAGGCCCTGGCCTCATTCAACGCACCGATTCCGGCCAAACACGACAGGCACCGGGGCAGCAGTCCTTTGTGTTGGAGCTTAGCCGAAGCGTTAGCTCCGCGGCTAGTTAGCCGTTAGCTCAGCGGGAGGTAGCGGCGCTGAGCGCGACTGCCGGCTTCACAGCACCGGCCGTCCGTTAACAACCACGGCTTCCGTTGGCGGGCCTCAGTCCGGGCCGTCGGCGCTACCGCTGCTGCGTGTCTCGGAGGACGCTGCTGTCATTTAACCGCGTCTTTTCTGAAAACGGGGAGCTTAAGCTCAATATTTCCGCCTCGACGCCAAGCAGGTTCAAACTCTTCGCCGTCTCGCACTCACCGCCCACTCCGGCTGCAGCAGCTTCAAGAGGCGCCAAACGGTTGGACCAATCACAGAAGCGCGTGTTCGCGTTTCACAGTGTGGTGTCCTGCGATAGGCCGAGTGGATTTACCGCGTATCCAATCAGCGTTTGAGATAAGACGGAGGCCCTGTTGCGGGGACATGCGGACAGGTTTCCTTTGTTCTCACGTTTGTCAATGTAAAAAAATAAAACAAAAACTAGGCGGTTTGATAAACTAGACAACTATAATTGCTTAATCAAGCCGCTGTTCATTTAACCCGTGTTCGTAAATTTTAACCCATCTGTTTTAAATTTCTATTGTTAACAGAAGGAAAGTAATTCTGTGGTTGTAAAAACTCGTGGCGGCCTCTGAAAGGCAGCGATGTTTCCTCCTCCTCCACCTGCTGCCCCCTGACAGAGCAGCTGGGAGCTCCAGCGGATTTAACAACGCCGCTTTCAGCAGGAAGCTCCGTTAATAAACGTTACACCGTTAAAAAACACCGTTAAATGATCCTGTTTCCACCCAACACGTCAGAACTCTGACGGTTCCAGCGGTTTGTTCTGGACTAGCAGCAACAGAAACTGTCAGTAGGACAAGGGGTCGATAGGTTTATTAAGCCACACCCCTCCGGAATCCTATTGGTTTAAATCATGATGACGTGTGCATGCTGCATTCACTTTCTCATAGAAGTGCGCGTAAAATTAATACACACGGACATCTTTGTATTTCTTGTTTCTTTTGTATTTTAAGACTATTTTAGAAACGTCTAAATATCAATGTCAAGGTCAACGAGTGAAACAGTTCAATAAGTCGGTTAAGTGTGATAAAACAAGAAAAAAATAGAAATACATACATAAAAAAAATGCATTTTGATATTTTTAAAACATTTTATTAGTTCAAATTCAAACTAACGAGAATAATAAGTTTACAGATTAGTTTTACTATATTTTTTTAAAGCATATGTAGTTAATTGTGTACGTATTTAGGTAAGACATACTCCTGGGTTGCACACAAGCTAAGTTTATTTTATGTATGTATGACGGAGTGGCAGCTAGAGGTTAGAGCAAGACCCTTTTAGCCCCAGATTGCTCCCAGGTTGTTGCAGTGGCACTCATGGCTCCCTGGACCTAAGGTATGGACTAAATACACAGGACACATTTTATTGGAATAATAATAATAATTATCATATTTATAGGCTCCTTTCTGGACACTCATTGTCACCATACATTGGCTAAAAACAACACAACACAAACAATAATATGTTTATTTTAATAATAGGCTTTATTTTTATATAAAGCAAAAAATAAAATCAGGTTAATGTACAATGAATGACAAATTAAGATGATTATTATGTTGGCAGTGGAGAAACAACGTCAGCTGACAGCATTAAAACTGTCACAGTAAAGCTTGGTTGGTCTGCAGATGGACGGTTGTGCTGGGCTGGTTTACCACTCAAATGTCAGGCTACTGACCAGAGTTATAATAGAGAGGGTTAATCCTTTCTATATAGAACTGTACTTCACAAGCCCCAGTGACAGTTTGCATTATTTTATCATGAAATAAATCTATCATCTTAACAAATGACTACATGCTTTAAATACTGATTTAAATGTTTAATTATTTAAACGCTGGAGTGGGGAGTTCTGAGAAAGCCCTCTATAGCTCTTCTCCCACAGCGGAGGCTCCAATGTTTACCTTTCTTTGTTTTGTGAGCAGGTGACACTCCAGAAGTTGATGATTTTCATGTAAAGCAGATTTTTTCTCCACCATTTCTTCACACATTAGTAATCTTGAGCCTGAATGATGGTAGCGCTGTGCGAGGGAGGGGTGTGAGCACAAGAGTGATTGACACTGTTAACAACCAATCAGAGCCAGACATTTCTCCGGGCTCTGATTGGTTGTTTCTGACCTGGAGCTGTGTATTTCTACAAACGGATGAACTGGGAGGACCAGAGGAAGTTGATTTCATTCACAGATTATCTGTCTCATATTTTACTGCCAGGACATAGTGACTGTGTTAGATTGTGGGAGGATATACATTTATGCAAAAGTTACCTGCTACAAGAAAAAAATAAACATTAATACATCTTTAGTAAATCAAATCTTTGGAAATATTTTTTATTTAAATTGCTGTTAATTACAGGTTCATTCCAAAATGGCTCTGAATAGTGAAGGCCAAAAGAGTCTTTCGTTGTCATTATTAAAAATCAAGAATGTTTCTTGATATCATGTAACAATAATGAAATTCTGGTGAGACACCAGCTCAGGATTCAGACGTAACACACAGACACTGTTAGGAAAATGTGAATGTAATCATTTTATTTTTTATCAAGTTACAGCCATTTGGTTTGTTTAAGAATTTGCTTTCAGGAAGGTTTTGTTGTATTTACCCCTAGGCAGGAATAACAAATGGTTCTCTAAGGAATGTCTCCCTTATCCGGCTGTGCATGAAGCTGGTGAGAAATCGCCATCTGCAATTCCAATTGTTTCCTTCTTTGCTTTTAACCTCCTGATCGTTTTTAACCCCCATGCTGTAAATTGCTGAAACCTCCTGACCCCCTCCTTGATGTGTGATAATAAAGACAGAAGGACAGAGATAACCCGGCACAGACGTTCCTAAACTTTAAGGGAGTGTAGTTCTCCGTTTGGGTATCCTCTGTCCTTTTCTATAGAAAATGTCTAAAACTTGTGTTGTGTGGTTTTCATTCTAGGATAAAAGGGGTTATCTTTAATAACCCTATCAGACACAAATCAAACATAAAATGTTCAAACTGAACGGGCCGGCAACACCACCTAAGAAGCTAAAAAGTGTGCAATAATTAGTAGCATCTGACAAGATTTAAATTTTCAAGTAAGAAAAGACAGCAGATGTAAATTACTGTGCAATTGCATCAAACGCTCCCTGAGAGGTTAAAGTGTGCAAATAGTCATTAGCAAACATTGAGCTGCAATTGTCCTTTCTTTACAAAGTTTGAATCATTTGAAGCAGATCATGAAGGTTCACTAAAGTTTCAACCTTTTCAGAGTCTAACAGAAAACAGAGCTCTCGGTGGACCCTGTTAATTTTTCCTCATATCAGCCCCAGATGTTTAGAGAGAAACGGGTCGAGCTCAGTGAGAAAGCGGATCATCTCTGAACTTGCATCGTCACCTTTTCTCCTCACCATGTCAACTAAAAGTCGAGCTTTATCTCCTCTGGTCTTTTCCTTCTCTACTGCCTCCGTCTCATCATCTCTGAGGACGTTCTTCAGAAGTTTGTCCAGAAGATTCTTCAGAACCGGTTCTGATATCCTTTCAATGAAGTCGGTCCTTATTTCCTTAAGATGCTCGCTTGGACCGACATTCTGTCGGGTCGGTCCATAGGATCTTCTCACTCCAGCAGTAGAAAGACAAACCTGTCTCCTCCAGACGTTGCTGGAGCCACGTTCCCTCAGAGACAGTTTAATGTATTTCATGAAATTCTCATAAACCACCTGGAACGTTGGCAAATAGTTGTCGTATGATTCTGCATCAAACTCTGCTTCTTTGGGCTGAACCAGAACCGAGTCTCTTCCAGGACGTGTGGATAGAGTGTAAAGCTGGTTCGGCTGCAGTTTGCATTGTGGAGGTGTCTCTAGAAACTTCTCATCTCCATCTATTTTCTTTCTAAAACGTAACACATGTCTCAGAACAACGTTTTTTGGCAGCAGCAACACATTAATCTGATGATCAGACTCTGGAGCAGCTGGAGGCTTGTAGAACAGCAGAACCAAGGCTTGGACCGGGTCAGGAGAAGAATCTTCATCCTTGACGTTACCAAAAGCAGAAAACCCTGTAATGTTGATGATGACGTGAGTTTCTGTGATCTTCTCAGGCTTGATGAACTCAATGCCTTCATCACCTATGTGAGCGACTGACAGGTAGGTACATCCTCCTGTGGAGCAGATCTCACAGTGAGGGAGATGGAGCTGAGCCACAGACTGCTGCTGACATCTGATGTCAAACAGAGGTCCTGCAGGCTTCTTGCCATGTTTGCTCAGTAACCTGCTGCTCCAAGGAACAATCCTGTAGGACACGTCTCCTTCTGCCTTCATGGCAAACACCAGGCCACTCACTCTGCACTGGTACAGGCCTGGACTGGAGCACCGCAACCAGTAGGTTTCATCATCTTCATCACCAGTGAAATCAGGAGTAAACTCCTCAAAGCTGCTCTGGAGCTTCATGTTGGGTAAACTTGCAGCTCGGGGTAAGATGCTGACGTCTGCAGGAGGATCCTGAGAAATCAGAGGCCAGCTGAGAGAAGGAGACGAGTTACTGCGATCTCTTCTCCTCAAACCAGACTCTGAAGCGTCGGGCAGTCCAGTACCGACTGATCTGATTGGAACTGAGTAGTTAACGGGTCCAGCTGACTCTTTTATTTCCTCCAGGGAACTGCATTGGAAAGATGGTTTAAAGGTCTCCTGTTCTCTGCTGCTCTGTAGCTTCACCTGAGATGACCTGGTAGCTGCAGCTGGTGTTGAGTTTCTTATTTCTCTGGTAGTGTCCTGACTCAGTGAGGAAGAGGCTGCAGGGTCTGTCTTCCATCCAAAGATCATGTCTTTGGCTTCTTTAGTTAGTATTGTTTTGTTTTGGGGTTCAGAAAGGTGTGGAGTAGTGAGCTTCAGTGAGTTAGTAATGATGTTTGAAATTTCATAGAGGGATGAATCACTGGGAAGAGTATCCAATGAAGCTGTCGATGGACTGGTTACCAAAGGATGATTGGACCTGTTTCCATCCATCCCAAGTTTTTGTCTTCTCCTTGGTATTATCGTACCTGCTGGACTGGGAACAGTACTGGTGGAGTCAGGTTCAGTCATTTCTAATTCACAGTCATCCAGTTCCCGTTTAATAGAAGCCCTTACTTCTCTTTCTATCTCCCTAGCCACTAGTTGAACATTTTGTTTTCTTTTATTTTCTACTTCCATTGTTGAATCTATGACTGTTTTCATCATTTGCTGATAACGAGAACTGTCAGAATTGGATCCAGCACTGACATCCCATAAATGTGTGGAGGGTGGGAGAATGGTGTTGTAAAACATTACTTCAGGAGGAGAATTCCTTTGCCTGAACTGGTAGTGGAGGTCATATGGGTGTGAAGGATAAATTCTCGAAGGGGATGAAGTGAAATTGGATGGTTGAAAATCTCTACAATTCATAACATCAGTTCGTTTCTGGAGTTTTATAAGAGTTTCAAGCTTACGGCGAGAAGAAAACGGCCGATTAATTGATGTCTTGTTTGGTGTTTCTTTATCAATATCTTTGTTTGGTTCTGTGGTGGTCATTGTGGTGCTAGGGAGGATAAGTTTTTTTCTTATGATTCCATCTTCCATTGCTGAATCTGTATCCATTTCTATCATTTGCTGAATATGAGAATTGTCAGAAACTGACCCAACACTAAAATTCCTTGTTCCTTGGTAAAAGGGATGTGAAAAAAACTGGCTAAATGATCTGTATGAAAAACCAGAAACAGGAAGTCCAGGGTCCAGCTCAATAATGGGTCCCGTTTCAATAGACCGCCGTTTATTTCCTTCCATTGGTGAATATCTGTCTGTTTTTGTTGTTTCCAAATTGAGACAATTAGCACTGAAATCCAATAAATCTGTCGGGGGTGGGAGAATGGTGTTGCCCTGTTTTACTTCATGAGGAGAATACCTTTGCTTGACCTGGTAGTGGAGGTCGTGTTTATCTGGGACTGAAGAATAAATGTTTAAAGGGATTGAAGTGAATTCTTTCTCTTTCTGTTGCATAAATTTGGATTTTGTATCGTCATCTGTATTTGTCTCTGTGACGGTCATTGTGGTGTCAGGGAGGAGATTTTGTGCAGCCATGGAGATTTCCTCAGGGATCAAGGCGTCTTTAGTTCGGTCCTGATACTCTGAGTTCAGTCTGTTACTGAAACCATCTGCTTCTTTGTCTCCTTCAACTTCTAGATCATCTTCAGAAGATCTTTTCATCATGCAAATTTTAACTCTTCCTGGGTTTTGCTTCTTCATCTTAGTTTTTTTGTATTAGTTTCCATTTCTGAAGTTAAAACATTCTTGATTTGTCTCTGTCAGCAGCCAAAGGAACCTGGACCCTGGGAATTAAAAGCAGTGAAATAATTTGTCAATACATGTTTAATTACAGTTATCAAACTAGCTTGAATATAGTTATAATTGTGAAAACACAGCTATGGTTTATGAAAAAAAAATCATATACGTCTTTTTGCATATGTATGCAAAAAACAGGTTTTAACTATATATTAATACATAAATAAACCAAAATGTTAAAATCCAAAGATTTTAACATTATGGTTTATTTATCTGTTCATATATAGTTAAAAGCAGTTATCTGCATACAAACACACAGCATGTTAAAATACATGTTTACTTGTTTTTTCTCCTAAACCTCGGTTAGGTCAGGATTACATCAGTGATGCCAAATGCTAGAATATATGGAGGACCATAATCAATCCATCCATCCATCCATCCATCCATCCATCCATCCATCCATCCATCCTCTACCACTTATTCAGGGTTGGGTCGTGGGTTATTTATGAAATTCCATTCATGAATCAGGTTATAAATATCTTTCACTCTCAAATATTTAAAAGGCTAATTCCTTTTTCCAATTCCCTTTTCACGTCACATTTTCTAATCCTTTTTGCAGTTGTATTTTCTTTTTATTTAACCGCTCCATTTACCGTTTCTATGACCCTCCTGGTCCTGAGGACCCTGAAAACTAAGTTAAACCAATCACAGTTGCACTTAGGATGTAAACAGCTTTCTCATTGGTTACCCAGCCAGAATTGGATCACAACATTATGACTGCCGTAGAAAGAACTGTGCATGCGACAAATGTGGAGTACAATTACGGACACAAGAGTTAACAAATTCAGCATCTAATGTACCCAAAATGTCAGGCTCAAATGTTTCTTGTATTTTACTGGAACTTGCCAATGAAATGGAGCGCCATCGTTTGAACAGAGTCGACCCCCAAGCAGAGCCTAGCAAGACATCCTGTTGAAGGTAATGTAGCTGTTTACTTCGTTGTGTCCCGTCGCTTTTTAACAGTTAATTTGGATACAGTTCAATACAGTTCTTACCATATTTATTTACACACTGATCAATAGCCACATTTACACAGAGCACTGATACCGGTTGTTGTTGTTTGTTTCATAGCCATGTTTCTAAACCGACCAAAAAAGTGTTTGATCATGATAAAATGCTTTAATATACACCAACCCATTGTGACAGTGTTTTGATTATGTCAGAAACTGTTCTGTTGAACCCGAATTTAGCCACACACAGAGTTTCGTCTTCCGCAGTTTATTGAAAAGTGATGAATAGTGGATGAAGTAAACCAGAGAGCTGAACCGGTCTGGAGCAGGTGGAATACGGGGATGGGAGCAGAAGGAGCTGGAGAACGGTGGGTGCTAAACAGAGGAGCCAGGTGAGCGCAGGGAGCCAGGTAGCCGTCTGGGCTGAAGGGAGAGCGCAGAAGTTCCCAGGAAGGCCAGCAGGACAGCGAGAGTTCTTGGTGCTGGAGGACAGCAGGCAGGCACGAGGAAGGTGGGTGCAGCAGGCTTGAGGCGAAGGCTGGACCAATAGGTGAGCGAGGTTGAAAGACGTTCCAGCAATGAAGAGCTGGCAGAGGAGTCCTTATGTAGGCAGAGTGGCAGGTGGAAAGAGTTTCCCTTAAATAGGGGCAGCAGGTGGCAGAGATCTGGAGTGGAGTGAAAACTGGAGGATATGGGAGCAGGAAGGTGCCGGAAAATGTCCAGGGTGAAGCAGGCAAAACTCAACCCTGACAGATTGTCCTTTTTGAGCTGAAACATAATTTACTTTCGGGGAGCAATTAACATATAAACAGATGTGTCGCCATCTAGTGGCATTGTTGCAGAACTATCATAATGCCAGTTTGCTAAATTAATAAATCTAAATTGTAAAAAATGCCAGACTGAGCCTGATCCTCTGCAATGCCTCGCAGTAAAGCAGCAGCTTGACAGGATAGAAGACCAACCGTTATTAATTGTGCATTTCTGCACTGAGTTTAGATGCTGTGGGTCTTTTAGCAACTAATCTGCACAGCGAGGAAACAAAATGATTTGTTGTTTGCATATGTTTAAAAAGACATGATAAATTCCATCCATCCATCCATTTTCCAAACCGCTTAATCCCTCATGGGGTCGCGGGGGATGCTGGTGCCTATCTCCAGCGTTCACTGGGCGAGAGGCAGGGTACACCCTGGACAGGTCGCCAGTCTGTTGCGATTTAGTTGCATTAAATCGCAATATTAAGAAAAAAAATCGCAATAAGATTATTTTCCAAAATCGTTCAGCCCTAATTGGAGTTAATAAATATTAACATTGATGACCTGGTATCCGTGGAGGCTGATGTCCGTTCAAGCCAAAACTAGTCCGACGTTCACTCTGCTGGATCCTGACTGCATCAACCGGCTCTACCGAGACGACCGGAGCTCTGATGCTGCGGCTCCAGGGGAAGCCTTCAGTCATGCAGTGGCGATCTTTTGGAAGGTAGGCTGATGAATTATCTGATTGCTGGCCAGTTCATAAATGTCACAGTTCCAAACTAAATATTTTATTACACAACTAAATGTTTAGTTTGTAAACAACATATTAAGATGCAATCCAAGCATTTAGTTTTCAAATTACATGTTTAACTCCAAACAAACTAAAACGTTTATTTTGGAGCTAAATATTAAGCTTGTTATTCAAATATTTAACTTGGAACTGTGACTTATTTATAGATTTATGAATAACAAAAATATGAAAACTGAACCATGCCTTTTATCTCTCGTTGTATAACTTTACAAATGGAACCCCATAAGCCTACCATTAGGGATGAAAAATATCCAGAGAATAATTTACAGAGGGAACAGGAGTGAATGCTGTTTGTCGGGACTTTGAAGCAATCCACTGGTTCCCTTATATAGGACATTTTTGACCAATCTGTATAATATGATTGATTTTGACTTTGTAAAGTGCCTCGAGATGACATGTTTCATGAATTGGTGCTATGTAAATAAAACTGAATTGAATTGAATTGAACAAAGCTAAAAGGCGGCTGGCTTCATGTGAAAGCATGTTTTAACAGGAGCGGCACAAACGTAAACATTGTAAACATCCCTTAGCTTACCTGTGTCTGCTCTCCTCTTTGTCTCCCTTGCTTTTGTTTTTAATGAAACTTCGCAGCCCAGATACTTTTCTGGTGACGTGTGGTCTTTCGTCCACAAAATGAAAAGAGCAAATATACGGTCGCTTCGGTGGTTTCTTCAATTTTTAAGCTTTTACCTACAGGTGAAGAGATTTCTCCTTCTTTTTTTTCTTTCCGGTGAACTTCAGAAACTGCGCAAAGACGTAACAGGTGAACTCACCTCCTCCCTGAATAATGCCATGGCTCCTATCCTATCCAAGCCTCTCTCCAAAGGATCGCTGATAGAGTAGCCTCGCACACGGCTACCATCTCCGTAATGGAATCAGCCCTCACTTCCCACTCAGATGACCTGACGACTCTGCAGCACGAAGTGGCCGCGCTGAAGTCTAAGGTGGAAAACCATCACTCAGACGAATGAAAAGCTACAGCGGGTTGTTGAGGACCCGGTTTCACGATCCAAACGGCAGAATCTCCGTGTGATCGGCATCCCTGAGGGAGCGGAGGGGACCGATGCTCGTCTGTTCATGACTACGCTGTTTAAGGACGTGACCGGAGATGCTTTACAAGATACGACTTTTGAACTGGACCGAGCTCACCGTAGCCTGGGGCCAAAACCACCGCAGGGTTCCCGGCCAATTATTGTGCGCTTTCACAGCTACATCCAGAAAGAGAAAGTGCTGCTGTGGGCGAAGAAAACACGGAGCATGTCATACCAGGGGTATCCCATAAGGATCTTTGAGGACTTCAGCGCTTCGCTCGCCAAGAAACGGGCATGGTTCAACAAAGTGAAGTCTCTCCTCTACAAGGATATGGTACGCTTTGGGCTCCTCTATCCGGCGCGGCTTCGGATCACTGTTGACGGTCAGTCTCGCTTGTTTGACTCCGCGGAGGAGGCGGAGCGTTTCTACCGTGGTCTCAGCAGTAAGTGAAGACCTGACGTCTCGTCACACACATCTCCTAACTTTCACGGAGCTCCACTATAACTGAACTGTAGGCATTATAGATGTATGGCTGGAGCTGGAGGATTCAGCCCAGAGCTGAACTTAGTTACAGACTCATAAATAAGCTCCTAATATGTAAGTTCCAGTTATGATTATTACAAACGTTTGTGCGGTTAAATATTTGTTCAAGATTTCTTATGAGAAGCACAATTCCGTTTGGGTTCTGTTAAGTATCATTTCTTTTACACTGTCAAATATTAAATGTCAGAGGTGTACACATTTTTATGATTGAGAAGGAAGCAAACTCCTATCAGTCAATCGGTTGTGTAAAGTGGTAATTCCTGCATGCTCATCTGTGTTTCATATGTAAGAATGTTTTCAACCTGAAGGTGTCACTAAGGACATCTTCTGTTGTTGTGTTTGGGACTTTTTTGTTTTTTCAATTTATTTTTAATAGAAGAATATTTTCTTTTTCCATTGACTTGCATGATAGCTTTGTATATGTTGTTGCTGCCTTGCTTCCCATTACTAAACTGACTTAGCTAGGCCACCATTTCATCAGCATTTACAGGACTGACAGTTTAGCACTGATTTCATGATTGACATTAGGCAGAAAGACACAGGGCGAATCATCAGGTTCACGAGCTGGAATGTAAGGGGACTCGGTGGACCTAATAAAAGGGCAAAAGTACTCTCACATCTTAAGTGTATGAAAACAGACATCACGTTCCTCCAAGAAACCCATCTTCGTCTTTGTGAACACATTAATTAACTTCGTCAGTTAATTAATGTGTTCCGCGTTGCGCGTCCGCGCCCCGGAAAACAAAACTTGCAAAATCCGGTCGGGAGAAGGGCGAAAACATGGTTTCCACCAACAAAAGCCTTCAGAGCCGTTCTCTGATGTTCTTTTAATGAAACAATATCAGGTAGATTGGACAACACGGAAGAAATAGCAGCATCAATGCTAACGCTTGCTTCCTCGACGAGCCGCCATTGCTTTCAAAACAGTCTCACGTCATGGTCGCGTCTCCACTACGTCACATCTATGAAACTCCAGCCCTGCGTCCTGATTGGCCAGACCATAAAATTGGTTGGAGAAATCACTTTCTACGGGCGATGTCCCAGATGTATGTGAGTGGAGCTAGGCGGAGCGACATGCAGCTGGCTTCTGTCAGGTTATACCTATATACCTGCCCAAAACTTTTTTTCAATGAATTGGATAAGATTGTTTCACATTTCATTTGGGCAGGAAAGACTCCAAGGGCAGAATACTCAGTATTGCAAAAACCCAAGGTTTCAGGGCATATTAATGGGCAGCCAATATTAAAAAAGTCTCAGACTTCAGGCTGTGCTCCCGGGCAGAGGCTAGGCGTACAGCTCCGCTACAACTCGCGGATATTTTCATAAAAAATTACGCCAAACTCGCTGGAAATCACTCATCTACCCTGCCGATCACTGCATGATAGCCAGCGCCTGCTGGAGTTACGGCCATGTGGTGTTTTTTGACTTATAACCAGACCTCTCAACTTTTATCAAAAGTTAAGAGTGAGATTATGCCAATTTGGGGGCGGGGCTTGTTTGGGGGCGGGGCTAACCGGACCCTGGAAGAGCTGGTGGAGTCATCTCCATCTAATTTTTATCCCACCAGACAATGAAGTAGACATGTATTACTTGTGTTAAAAAGAGAAAGAGACATATTAATACTTTATTGTTCCGTTAATGGATTAAGACATAAAAAATACACAATTGTTCAAATAATACTGAATAAAATTAAGTAGTTTTAAGTTATTGAACGAATTATTACACTGTTACACATTCATCTATGGGTTGTTTATCATTGTAGATCTATAACCTGATTGGTGATTCAGGCTGAGTTTCATCAAGCCTTTATGGTCAACAATTTCCCCTCAGCAGCAACACTGAAGCACATAGAGGTTCCCGCTGCATCTTTACGCATGATCCAGCTGCTGATGTATCCCTCTTTTCAGCTCAATGCACTTCTAGACTGTTACAGTTTATAACCATTATCACCTTTCACAGTGACAGGTTTCTCAGTCAGTCGCCGCGCTGACCAGACAAATCTCTATTGCTCTCGTCAGTGCGCTCTGGGCGGTGAGGTGGGCGGATTTTACCCCCGTGCGCTGCGTGCGACGGATAAAGAATGGGGGAAATGCATAATTACTGTAAAGGGCTCCTATAAAGGGAACAGGGGTACTGACAGGTCTGAGATGAAGCCCCTGATGTTACAAGTTCTTTAAAATGACCCTTAAAAGTGCGCACCTGAATTAAAGCGCGAGGCAGCAGCCCACCGAAGCGCCACTGATTCTATGTTGTTAAAAATAAAATAGCATGAAATACAGCTACTAACTCTCCTATTGACTTTAACTGGCACACGTTGCTACCGATGTGAGGACATTAAACGTAGTGATTCACGTTTTGAATGGTGAACGGTGACAAAAGCACCTGCTCCAAGGGAAAGGAGGGGGGAGAGGAGCAAGCGCGGAGGCACAGAAATACGGTGCATGTAGTTAAAAAATGCAGAATTAATAAAAACGAAACTTATAAACAGACCAAGTGCCGTTTTAAACTGCATCTGGTTAGCAGAACTGTTTTATGATCCAGCGTGCAGCCATCACTGGTTCTGAATGAACCGGTCATCTGGCAGCAGCTCTCCCCCCACCCCCCTCCCCTCCTGTGTACGCGGTACAGGACCTTACCGGCTTACTTTCACCACTGTTAAGACTAAAATTATTCATAACTCTGATCACTCCTCCTGCTGCTCTGTTAACACGAACTGCAGCAGGAATTACTGATGGCCACAAGCTGTGAAAGAAGCCGAAACAGCTCAGCAGAAGGCGGAGTTTTGTCGTCCGCAGCCCAGACGGGCTTTGTGATTTTTATGCGTGAGAAATTCCATGTTTGCGTGTGAAATGTCATGTGTTGCGTGTGAGCGTGTGAAGTCAGTGAAATGCGTGTGTCACACGGTCAATGCGTGAGAGTTGAGAGCTATGCTTATAACCACTTCTACGCTCGACTGTTTACGCGGTCTTGGAGTACTACGGGTACCAGTCCCGGGGGCCTGCGAGGCAGCGGACTCGACGAGCAGCTCACGCCGGTGGAGAGCAAAGCGAAATCGGTGTAGCCGGCCGAAGAAGCGTGGCTGCCGCAGAGGCTTAGCAGCTAAGCTATAGGCTAACCCATTCAGATCGCCGCTATCTTCCATCCTGCTTTTCAACGTCCGCTCACTGGACAACAAAATAGACCATCTGATACTCGAGCTCTCTGCAAAGAGGGAGCTCAGAGACCACTGCGCTCTGATGCTGACTGAAACATGGCTCTACTCAACAATCCCGGACCACGCCGTTAGCCTGGAGGGGCTTGCTACTTTCCGCGCCGACAGAAACAAAATAGTCTCAAGTTTTGCTCTCCGGACATCGAGCTTATTATTATTAGCTGCAGACCTTTTTACCTGCCCAGAGAGTTCACTGTTGTTATCATCACAGCGGTTTATGTTCCTCCCAGGGCAAACACAAAAGAGGCTATGGGTGTTCTCTATCGGACTATCTCTGAGCTGCAATCTGCACACAGAGAGGTGGTTTTCATCATTGCTGGGGACTTTAACCAGGCAAATATGAAAACTGTTCTCCCTCATTTCTACCAAAATGTGGATTTTGCAGCTCGGGGAGAGAACACTCTAGACTTAGTTGACACAAACATAAAAGGTGCATTCAGGGCAGCCCCGCGCCCCCACCTGGGCTCTTCAGACCACCTTTCTGTGATGCTAATTCCTGCATACAGGCCCCTGCTGATCAGAGCAAAACCAACAGTGAGGCAGGTAAGGGTGTGGACTGAGGGAGCAATGGAGGCGCTCCAGGACTGTTTTGAGTGCTCTGACTGGGACATGTTCAAAGCTGCTGCAACTTATGAGGACAAGATCGACATTGATGAGTACGCCATGACTGTGTCAGCCTACATCAACAAATGCATCAAGGATGTCAGCACCACAAAGACCATCATCACCCGAGCCAACCAACGACCCTGGATTACTGTGGAGGTCCGTCAAGCGCTAAAAGCTCGGAACTCAGCCTTCAAGTCTGGTGACAAGGAGGCTCTGAGGACAGCGAGAGTCAACCTGAACCGTGCCATCAGGCTAGCAAAGCGGAACCACAGTCAGAAAATCCAGGAGCTTTTCCATGACGCCAGCAACACCAGGAGCATGTGCAAAGGAATACGGGCGATCACTGAATACAACACGCCCATCAGGAAGACGAGGTCCTCTGCCTTGACACCGCCGACGTGTGGAAGACTCTGAGGAGAGTCAAACGCCGAAAGCCCCAGGTCTAGACTATGTTTTGCTCTCCGGACATTCAGAAACTATGTTTCTGAATGTTTACAGGCCTCCTAAGTCCACATCAAACTTTTTTAAGGATTTTAGTGACCTCTTGTCTGTGATATGTGTTGATTATGACTGTTTAATTATTGTGGGAGACTTCAACTTTCACGTTGACAACCCTGAAGACAGAAGTGCAAAAGAACTGTGTAACACACTTAGAAACTTTGGTTTAACTCAACATGTTAAACAGCCAACACACAAACAGGGACATATTTTAGACCTGATCATCACTAAAGGTCTAAACATTTCACAGGTCAATGTAACTGATGTTGCCTTATCCGATCACTTCTCCGTTACCTTTGAATGTATCATTTCCAGTGACTCATTTAGCCAAAGGGACATCGTAAGAAAACGCACCTTTAAGGACAATGCCACGGAAACTTTTATTCAAGCTTACTTTGCTACTTCAACCTTGGGCTGCAACTCAGTAGATGAGCTAGTAGATAACTTTCAGTCTAAAGTCTCAGACATCATTGACTGCATTGCTCCAGTTAAAGTGAAAGTTGTTTCCAGGAAGAAAAAATCTCCTTGGAGAAATGCTCCAGCAGCTAGAAGTGAAAAAAGGGAATGTCGGAAAGCTGAACGCAGGTGGAGAAAGAATAGACTCCTGGTTCACTATGACATCTATAAAGAGAGACTTTACAGATATAACTTACAACTGAAAAATGCAAGAGAATCTTTCTTCTCTGAGATCATCAAGAAAAACATTAATAATGTTCGTGTCTTATTTTCCACAGTCGACAGGTTAACAAATCCTCCTGTGTCCATGGCTTCAGAACTCCACTCCACCAGGGCCTGCAATGAATTTGCAAACTTCTTTACTGAAAAAATCCAAAAGATTAGAGGATCTGTTTGTACATCCATTCAGTACCAACGTTGTCTCCTACCAGAATTGATTTTGACCAAATGTCCCAATTCAGCCAAATAAACTCCAAAAGCTTAGAGCAGATAATTCAGCAGTTAAGTTCCTCCTCAAGCTGCCTTGATGTTCTCCCCGCAGCTTTCTTTAAAAAAGTTTTACCTGTCATAGCGTCTGAGTTGACTCAGATAATAAACACGTCCCTCCTGTCAGGTGTTTTCCCCCAGTTCCTAAAAACAGCAATTATCAAACCACTGCTGAAAAAGAATAATTTAGACAAACTTCTACTCCAGAACTACAGGCCCATCTCAAACCTCCCCTTTATCAGTAAGATCATTGAAAAAGTTGTATTTCAACAATTAAACACCTTCTTAACTACGACCAGCCGCTTTGATGTTTTCCAGTGTGGCTTCCGTACTCACCACAGTACTGAGACCGCCCTTATCAAGGTGTTTAATGACATCCATATAAATACAGACTGTGGAAGAACCACCGTGCTGGTTCTGTTGGACCTTAGTGCAGCATTGATACTGTCGATCACTCCATTCTGTTAGAACGTCTGGAAAACTGGGTAGGCCTTTCTGGTACAGCACTCAACTGGTTTAAATCCTACTTAAAGGACAGGGACTTTTTTGTATCAGTAGGTAACTTTACATCAGAGATGACAAAAATCCCATTTGGGGTTCCCCAAGGGTCCATCCTGGGTCCCCTCCTTTTCAATATCTACATGCTCCCTCTAGCTCAGATAATAAAAAACAACAACATCAGCTACCATAACTATGCAGACGACACACAGCTCTACATCATCATGTCACCAGGTGACTATAAACCAGTTCAAGCACTGAGTAAATGCCTAGAAGAAATCAATGCATGGATGTGCCAAAATTTTCTCCAATTGAATAAAAACAAAACTGAAGTAATAATATTTGGACCAATAGAGGAAAGATCAAAAGTTAGCACACAGCTTCAGTCGCTTCAGCTAAAAACCACCAATCAGGCCCGAAATCTGGTTGTAAAGATGGACTCAGACCTGAACCTTCAAAAGCATCTAAAGACAATTACAAGGTCAGCTTTCTATCACCTGAAGAACATTTCTAGGATTAAAGGACTGATGTCTCAGCAGGATCTGGAAAAACTAATCCATGTGTTTATATTTAGTAGAATTGATCACTGTAACGGTGTTTTCACAGGTCTGCCTAAAAAGTGGGTCAGACAGCTGCAGCTGATCCAGAACGCTGCTGCCCGCGTCCTCACTAAGACTAAGAACGTAGAGAACATCGCCCCAGTTCTAAAGTCCTTACACTGGCTCCCTGTATCTCAGAGAATAGACTTTAAAATACTTCTGTTAGTCTATAAATCCTTAAATGGCTTAGCACCTAAATACATCACAGACTTGTTATCAGCGTATAAACCCTCCAGACCACTAAGGTCTTCTGGCTCCAGCCTGCTCTGCATACCTAGAACCAGAACCAAACATGGAGAAGCAGCATTTAGTTCCTATGCTCCGCTTATCTGGAACAAACTTCCAGAAAACTGTAAAAGTGTGGAAAGCCTGAGTTCTTTTAAATCAAGATTAAAAACACATCTGTTTAAAATTGCCTTTGACTGTTCTAGTTAAACAGTTTTACTGTTTTTAATGTTCTTTTTTGTTACTACATTCTATCCCTACTTGCTTTTATTCTATTTTCTATCTACATTTTATTTTTTGGTATATCTTAATCATGTAAAGCACTTTGTATTGTCTTGTACTGAATTGTGCTATATAAATAAATTTGCCTTGCCTTGCCTTGCCTTGCCTTGCCTTGCCTATACTGTACCTATTGGCTATTATATGCTTGTAATAACAATGAAAATCAGTCAAAAAATAAAGTTAAGCACATTTCCCTAAATTAAGAGTTGTAGTATAAACTAGATGAGTGTAGTTATTGCTCATTTTATACTTGTCAAGAATCAGGGACAGATGGACCCAGTATTCAGCCAAAAAGAAGCGAGGTACGTGGAATAACCAGGTTTTAATAAACAGAACTGGTTAGTGCAGGAACAGACAGTCTCAATGGTCAAAATGGGAATCCAAAAACGGGTACACAGAGAGGCAGTCCAAAAACAGGCAGAAAAATCAGAAACAGGTCCCGGCTTAGGTCGGTAAACAGGTAAGCTATCACAACAGGGCAGGAAAATCAGGATCAGGTATCAGGCTGGCTCAGAACTCCAGAGGCTAAATGGGTCAGGTCTACAAGCTAACAGGGTACGGGGAATGCTGGACAAGACTCACCAATAGGCATGGAAAACAATGATCTGGCAGAGTGCGGGAGACAGAGGCAGGTATAAATAGGGGAGTGAGCAGGTGAATTGAGTAGAAACTAATTACAGGAAAACAGGTGGAACTAATCAGAGGCAGGGAAGTGACTGACAGAGAACCGAACTGATAGGTTGGTGACTGCTGACAGGGGAGGTGACAAACTGATTGGGTGAAAACAGGGAAGTGAGCTGGCAGGTGAACAGAACTGAACTAAAAGCTTGCAAAACCCTGACTGATAATATAAAATGAAGAACAAAAGCAAACCACAACAAAACTCAAACTATTCTATAAACCAAAACTAAGTCAGAACCTAAACCCAAGGTAAAATCGAAAGAAGTACAAAACAAATCAATAACAAAACTCCAAATTATAACAATACTTATTCTAATAATAAAATAGGTGCCATTTGCCATCTAGGCTTTGGGAAATTCCTCAAAAAATTTATTATTTTCAAATCCAATAAATGTGGTATGATACACATGAGATCAGATACATATGAAATGAATTTGATAATAATCTACCTCTCCTTGGTGACGCTGTTGAATATTTCTCTATGATTGTTTTTCTGGTGTAGCAATTTGCAGACGGTCCCTAAGCATCTGCGGAGCCGCAAGCTCTGCATTGGGTCCAATGTAATTCTCCCAGCGCGGTGGGAGACTCGTTTTGAGGAAACTACGGTTGTAGCTGACTGTCTGCCTTGCTGTGGTTACAGAGAGGTGTGTGTTTGTAGAAGAAACCATCCGCCGACGAGTTATTGTTCCGGAAAAGCCGAATCTGTGAATATATTGCCAACTTTACTGCAGTCAGTAACTGCAGTCAGTAGAGAACAGTATTAAGAGCTTTGAACATAAAGCGTTTCAATGCTGGTTCACTTCTTTATGCTTAGAAAGATATTCACAGATTCGGCTTTTCCGGAACAATAACTTGTCGGCGGATGGTTTCTTCTACAAACCCACACCTCTCTGCAACCACAGCAAGGCAGACAGTGAGCTACAACCGTAGTTTCCTCACAGTGAGTGTAACTGCCAGAAAACTGTAAAAGTGCGGAAAGCCTGAGTTCTTTTAAATCAAGATTAAAAACACATCTGTTTAAAATTGCCTTTGACTGTTCTAGTTAAACAGTTTTACTGTTTGTAATGTTCTTTTTTGTTACTACATTCTATCCCTACTTGCTTTTATTCTATTTTCTATCTACATTTTATTATTTTGGTATATCTTAATCATGTAAAGCACTTTGTATTGTCTTGTACTGAATTGTGCTATATAAATAAATTTGCCTTGCCTTGCCTTGCCTTGCCTAGACAACATACCTGGGCGGGTGCTCAAGGAGTGTGCAGGTCAGCTGGCAGGTGTCCTCACAGACATTTTTAACACCTCGCTGGACCAAGCCATAGTGCCAGCATGCTTCAAGTCTGCCTCCATCATTCCGGTGCCGAAGAAACCTCAAGTCACCTGTTTCAACGACTACCGGCCTGTTGCACTGACTCCCATCATGATGAAGTGCTTTGAAAGGCTGGTGAAACAACACATCGTCTCCAGTCTCCCCCCAACACTCGACCCGTTCCAGTTTGCCTACCGACGGAACCGCTCCAATGAGGACGCCATCTCCTCTGCTCTTCACCTGAGCCTGACACACCTGGAGGAGAAGAACACGCACGAGCGGATGCTGTTCCTGGACTTCAGTTCAGCGTTCAACACCATCATCCCACAACATCTGGTGGGAAAACTGGAACATCTGGGCTTCAGCACACCCCTTTGCAACTGGCTGCTAGACTTCCTCACCAACAGACCTCAGTCAGTCCGGGTCGGACAGAACACCTCTGATGTCGTCACCCTCAACACGGGCTCCCCTCAGGGCTGCGTCCTGAGCCCCCTGCTGTTCACCCTGATGACTCACGACTGCGTCCCCAGGTTCACCACCAATCACATCGTGAAGTTTGCCGACGACACAACGGTGGTGGGCCTGATCAGAGACGACAACGACCAGGACTACAGAGAGGAGGTGGAGCAGCTGGTGGGCTGGTGCAGAGACAACAGCCTGATCCTGAACGTGGAGAAGACGAAGGAGATCATCGTCGACTTCAGGAAGAACCGGTCTCACCACGCTCCACTGCTCATCAACAACTCAGCGGTGGAGGTGGTCAGCAGCACCAAGCTCCTGGGGGTGCACATCACGGACAACCTCACCTGGACTGTGAACACCACGTCACTGGTGAAGAGGGCACAGAAGCGATTGTACTTCCTGCGGAGGATGAGGAGAGCCCGCCTGCCCCCGCCCATCCTCACAACCTTCTACAGAAGCACCATGGAGAGCATTCTGACCAGCTGTCTCTCTGTGTGGTGCGGAGGCTGCTTAGATAATTGATTTCTTTGGGTCACTTTAAGTGTTGTTCACCTTTAAGTCTTGAGTTTTTTGGCTTTCATGGACAAGTAGTCACTACACTTGTTAATGTTTGAAGCTAGTGTTGTGCCAAAAGAGTTATTCCCAACAAGATAGGCAAATTTAAATAATAATAGTTATATAGTAAAAAAAATCATTGGTATCTATCTATCTATCTATCTATCTATCTATCTATCTATCTATCTATCTATATATATATATATATATATATATATATATATATATATATATATATATATATATATATATATATGTGTGTGTGTGTTTGTGTGTGTATATATGTGTGTATAAATGTGTTTTTATATATAGTAATGAAAAAAATTTATCAGTAGCTGTGTTTTGCAACATAAATTTATCAGAATATTCTTTTACCTTTAACCCCACTAAGACTATTTAAATGCACTGAACCCTTTGTTTTTATAGCTATAGTTTTAAAGTTCCCAGCAAAAAACAAACAAAGATGAAAATTAGTTTAATATTCAGTGAGTTATAGTTGATTCAAATTGATTCTGTGCCTGCTCAACACATTACACTGAGCGGAGCTGTTGACATCCCGAAGATGGCGCCCCCAAATCTCATCAGCGCCCATAGGCGAAAGGGGTCGATGCAGGGGGTCTACTCTTATATTATGTCTATCGTTGCACCGGCAGGCCAGGTTGGCTGGATGTTGGCCCTTCCAGCCAACATCCAGTTTCAAATACCAACTTTTCAAATTGGCGTAAAGCCACTGGAAAATTTTACGAGCAAGAGAGATCAGAGTTTCACAGCGAGTCAATACAAGCTGGCTGCTTTGGATGACGTCCCCATTAGACCCTGGTTGCGTACACTGAAGTGTACATGACAATAAAGTAGTAAATATTAATCCATTTATTTAATGTATTATAAATAGGCCTGTAGGCTCATAGGTCTCTTCTCCAAAAAAATAAAAAATTTCACAGCACCCCCTGTTCAAAATTAGTTCCAGCGGCACTATGTTATGATGTTGTAACATAGCTTGAAGAGAAATATTTCAGCTAACCATCCGATATGTTTTTGTAGCAGCTGCAACTTTGCTGTCTACTAGCTTTTAATCTACGGATATTAATTGAAATTGAAACAGCCTTATACGTTCCTGTTACTGTCTGTGTGAACAGAAAGTAAAACTGCCACATCATCTACACTGAACGCCTCTTAACAGGAAGAGCGTCGATTAACAAAGCGAGCCACAAGGAAAAGTACGTCGCCTAAGCAGGAGCTGACATATTTTCCAGTTGTATAGTTAATGAGGGTTATTATGTATTCTTCTGCCTCAGAAACAGTCTTTCATTGGTAAACAGACGATGCGCTGCGGCTTAAAGAGACCGCGCTTCAGAACGGATAAGAAGATTCATGCTGAACATTTTATTTCTCCATAAAACAAACTATCGGTCATGTCGCTGATATCTAGAAAGCGGCATGTTTTACACAGCCTGCTCCACAGCTTGAATCTTTAACAAGACTCTAGATTAAACTGCGCGTTGTTTCCATCCATCCATATATAAGTTTTATTAAAACTTCAAATTTAAAACAAAATTACTTTAAGCATTTTTACAGTTGAAACGGGAGTGATTTTTCTTAATCTTACCTCTCTTCTTCAGCTGCGGTCCAGGCAACTTCTCACGCTTCCTGTTTCATCGGTGGAGAACTGCTGTGAAGTTGGCAATTTATTCACAGATTTGGCCTTTCCGGTTCAATAACTCATCTGTGGACGATTTATTCTAGAAAACAGACACCTTTCTGTAACCACAGCAAGGCAGACAGTGAGCTACAACCATAGTTTCCTCAAAAAAAGTGGATTTTCTCTCCTGTCCCATACCACTCCCACAGAAAAAAAAACCCAACCTGTTCCGTCCCACTCCTGGTTAAAATATTCCCACTCCCATCCCGCTCCCACTCAGAATGACTCCCGCTCCTGGGCCACTCCCATTCTTGTTATCTTCATTAAGTTTTCTGCCAATACATTAAACCTGAATGTCCATGGCGTTATGCCGAAAAGTGCATCCCTGCCGAGATATGCATCCCCTGTCGCGGGAGCGCGCCTTGCTCTGTACAGAAAACGGATTAAAATGTGACCAAACAGGTAGCACCACAGACATATATACGTAGACGCGTCATAGGGCGCAGGTTCGCACGTCAACGTCACCGCCATATTGTATGTGGCAGAAAAAAGTTGAGTTCTATTATTGTGAACGTGGATCAGAGAAGATGCCTCATTCCTGTGCTGCAATAAATACACACACACACACACACACACACACACACACATATATATATATATATATATATATATATATATATATATATATATATATATATATATATATATATATATATATATATATATATATATATATATATATATATATATATGTGTGTGTGTGTGTATGTGTTATGAATATAAGGATCAATTTGTTAAATCTAAACATTGTGGTCTTCATTATTTCGTAAAACCGTGTCACATGTGAACCTTTAGGAACAGACTTTTTGGGTGAGTATTAAAGAGGTAAAATTAATAATATGAGAAAAAAAAGTCCTATCAATAAAGTAAAAATAAACAAACAAACACAAAAGTGATAATGTTATGATAAAAAACATCATATTATGAGAATTAAGGTGGAACATTTCCAGAATAATCACAGTTTGCAAAATTATTTCACTCCTGGAGTAATAGGACCAGGTTAGATTATTTTAAATATTTTTATTCTTTAGGAGAATAAATTCAGGAGAATGCAGCTAAAGGGATACGAAAATAAACTTGTAATATTACAAAAAAAAAATAAAAAAAAAAATACGATGAATACAAAGTATATTCAGAGATTAAAGTCCCTCTGATACTGTTTAAGTGACTGAGTAACTGCAGATTTGCCACATTTAAGATGGCGGACGCTCTGACGCATCGCAGCATAGGCAGAACCCGCCCAATGACGCGTCTACTCAAGTGTGAGATTTCCTGTGTTGGTGTTGTATGTTAAAATACTGTGTTAATTCGACACTCATTTAGTCTAATTCAACTAAATGAGTGTTATTTTACCAAAAGAGTTGGGGTCCGTTCTTCGTACGTCGCTAACTCAGTTAGCAGGATTTCATTGTTGACGATTTGGCATGATCTTGGATCGTTTGGTTCGAAAGATGATCGAAAGACATCCTGCACTTGTTGTCATAGCAACATGTGCGCCAGCTTAAACCTGCTCGAGAGCAGGCTTATTTCATGTAAACAAGATTAGATCACGGCTGTATAAGCGGAGGAGATAGGGAAGTCTGCCGTAGCCATGTTCATTGCGGAAGGTGCAAGAATAATTTGCAGGGTTTTTCGAATTAATCGCGTATTGCGCAATAGACAGGATCCTTTAGCGCAGCGCGACAGTGTAGAGAGATTTTTCTTGGTGGCTGTTATAAACAGACAAACACATCATTTAACAGTGGCTTTTAAAGAGGAAAAAGTGGTGTTGGAGCCATAAATCTAAAATATTTAAGTTATTTGTATGATAGTTTGCTTTTTATTTTTATCATATTCAGTAAGAAGATTTGTTCAGGCCATTTTATTGTGAAGTTTAGTTTACTTTCAAAGGCTTGCTTCCTGTCGAGCCGTATATTGTATTAGAAAAAACTATGGATGGATTATCTAGACACGGAGCAATACAGTTTTACCGTGTAAACTGTGGATGACTTGGAAAAGGAAAATTTTCATTTTTTTATTGTTAAAGATTTTTTTTTTGTTAAAATTCCCAGTTTGCACATGTCCTTTACTTCCCGTGTCTAAGGAATGACACTGAAATTTGGATCTCTTGACATAACAAGTGCCTTTTTAAAATAAAGTGTAATAATTAAAGGCTACCATTTTGTAGAATATTCTTGTATTTCACTTTTACTTGTCCCCATGTTCTAGTGGGTCCCGTGGAGGCTCTGATATAAAAGAACAAAGTAAATATGAGATTTTTAAAATGCAAAAATTCTAAAGTGATAGAACAATCTACCATGGACAGTGTTTACGCATTAATTTGTCTGCTGCTTTTTGCCAGCCCTCTCTCCTGGCTTTAACAGATTTTGAGGTGTTTTAATCAATGACTCAAATTCGGCATAACCTTCCATTAAAAGCTCGTGTTCTGCTTGAGAGAAAAACTGTGGGCGTTCTTTGGCCATGCTGAACAGCCAATAGCAGCGCTGCTGATCATTGTTTCTACTATCGATACATTTCCCCTTTTAAACAAACGCATGAACGCGCAGTTGTCTCAGATAACTCAATCCAGCCATACTAATCATAAACAACAGGTGTGTTCGAAGAACCCAATTAGCCGGATCATGATTAGCCGGATGAAATCATCTTGGATGTCTCATTTGATCTCGGATGTTTTAAGCAACGTACGAAGAACGGACCCCTGGTGTTATACTAGGGAGTTAAATTTGAGCAGCTCTACCAGGTGTTGATTTTAAAATCAACACCTGGCAGAGCTGCTCCCAGGGAGAGGTTGTGTCGGATCGACAGCGGCGGGAACGTTGACTGTTTTGGAATTTATTTATTTATTTATTTTTTGGATTGTGATTTAGCGGTTGGCATAAACTGGTGAGTGACTGGGTCGAAATGGCCTCACAGGAAGAAGATGGTGGGGATGAAATGGAGAGTGGTGAATGGTCCCAAGTATCTAGAAGAAAAGATAGAAGTAAGACAGATACAAGGCGTAGGGAGGAAGGGAAAGTTTCAAATAAAAGATCTTTGGGTGAGGATAGTCCTGAGGAAGAAATTAGGATTATTCGAAGGAAGATTGAAGGTAGTGGGTTCAAAATAATCCTTAAATTTAGAAAGGAGGATGAGGGTATTAATCTGGGTCCAGTGGCATTATCCAAGGAATTGAAACACAAGGTGGGAGAGGTAGAAAGTGCAAAAATTCTTCGAGATGGAAGTTTGTTAATAAATTGTAAAGATGAAGTTCAACGAAATAAAGCATTAAACATTGATAGTGTTTGCAAAAAAGTGGTGTCTGACAGAAGAGTTCTTGAAGAAAGCAAAGGTTCCAGTGGAGTGATTTATGGCATTCCTGTTGAAGAGGATCTGGAAAAATTAAGACGCAACATTCAAGGTGGTGAAGTGAAAAAAGTGAGAAGATTATTGAGAACAGTTGATGGTGAGCGAGTTAATAGTTTGTCTGTGCTATTGGAATTCCAAGATTCGGTGTTGCCAGAAAGAGTTAAAATCGGATGTATGAGTTATTTTGTTCGACCATATGTTCCTCCACCTTTAAGATGTTATAAATGTCAGCGGTATGGGCATGTAGCGGCAGTGTGTAAAGGGAAGCAAAGGTGTCCAAGGTGTGGAGGAGAGCACAGGTATGAAGACTGTAAAGGGGATGAGCAGATGAAGTGTTGCAACTGTGGAGGTCAGCATTCAGTGACATATGCAGGTTGTGAAGTTAGGAAGAAGGCTGTTGAAGTTCAGAAGGTGAAGATGGGGAGTAACATAAGTTATGCTGAAGCAGTGAAAAGAGTGCAAGGGCAAAATTCAGGGGTGGAAGCAAGAAACGTGATTCATAACATAAGATCAGAGAACAGCATCAGAGAACAAGTTAAAACAACAACAAATATAACAACTGAAAAACTTATTCTGTTTATAGCCTATGTGATTAACTGTACAGACCAAGTCAAACATAAAACAGAAAAAATTAAAATAATAATAAAAGGAGCTGAAAAATTCTTGGATATGAGGGAACTATCATGGGAACAAGTGAAAAAACAATTAGAGACAGATGGGAAGCCAGGAAGTGGTGAAGGAAGAGCAGTATGATTATTCTGCAATGGAATGCAAGAAGTTTAATACAGAATGGGCAGGAGTTTAAAGGCTATATTAACAATCTAAAAATAAACCAGAAATTATATGTGTTCAAGAAACTTGGTTGAAATCGACGTTAGATTTTGTTATTAGTGGATATAAGAGTGTACGCAGGGATAGAGAGGATGGTTTAGGAGGTGGATGTGTTATATTTATCAAACAAGAAATGTCATACAGAGTATTGAAAATAGGAGAACTTTGGGAAATGATAATAATTGAAGTTTGGAGTGAAATTGGGGCTGTGACGATAATTAATTTTTATAATCCATGTAAAAGGTTATCTTTAGAGTTATTAAGAGAGTTAACAGACAATTTAAAAGGGAAGATTATATGTTGTGGAGATTTTAATGCACATAGCACTTTATGGGGAACTCAAAATGATAATAATGGAGAGGTAATCGAAGAAATTATTGATATAAATAATCTAATATGTTTAAATGATGGAAATGGTACACGAATAAATATTAGAAATGGAAGGGAGTCAGCTATTGATCTAACTTTAGTATCAGAAACAATTGCTGGTATATGTACATGGAAAGTTGAAAATGAAACAATAGGAAGTGATCATTATGTTATATTGATAGAAGTAGGATTAAATATGGAAGAGAGTGAAAGCATGAGGGTAGATAGATGGAACTTTAGTACTGCTGATTGGGAAAAATTTAAAATGATTACTGAAAGAAATTTAAAGACAGTTAATATTTGTCAAGATATAGAGGGGCTGAATTATTCTATATGTGAAGCGGTCTTAGAAGCTGCTAAACAGTCAATTAATAAGAAAGGAGGGAATTATAAAAAGAAAATTGTACCATGGTGGACAGAAGCATGTGGAAATGTGATTAAATCTCAAAATAAAGCATTTAAAGTATTAAAAAGAACTCATAATATACAAAATCTTATTGAATATAAAAGGCAGCAGGCAATGGTGAGAAAAACAATTAAAAATGCAAAGAAGGTATATTGGAGAAAGTTTTGTAATTCAGTAGGAAGAGAAACTAAAATAGATAAAATATGGGGAATGGTTAAAAGAATGAATGGGATGAAAAAAGAGTTTGGTTATCCAGTTTTAAAGAAGGATGATGAGAAAGCAGAAATGTTAGCTCAGACTTTTGTTAAAGTACACGGATCAGAAAATTTAAGTGAAGAAGGGAGAAGAAGAAGAGAGGAGACAATAGCAGAAAATGTAGAGATATTAAGTGAAGATGGTGAAAACAATAAATTAATCAATGTACCATTTACAAAAGCAGAATTAAATCATGCATTAAGGAAAGCAAAGAGGACAGCGCCAGGAAAAGACCAAATATGTTATGTTATGATAAGTCAACTTAGTGAACCATCAAAGGAGATTTTGTTAGAATTATATAATAGAGTTTGGGAGGAGGGAAAGCTGCCAAAGGTTTGGAAAGAAGCTGTGATCATACCAATACGTAAACCAGGAAAAGATAGCGCAAACCCAGGAAATTATAGACCTATAGCGTTAACTTCAAATATTTGTAAAATAATGGAGAAAATGATCAATGACAGGCTGGTATATTATTTGGAAAGGAATCAATATATATCTAGATGGCAAAGTGGTTTCAGAAAAGGAAGGAATACCATGGATTCATCTTTGTGCTTAGAACATGAAATTAGAAAAGCACAAATAAATAAAGTAAGTGTAGTGGCTGTGTTCTTTGATATTGAGAAAGCGTACGATATGATGTGGAGGGAAGGATTGATGATCAAACTAGTGAAGATGGATATTAAAGGTAGAGTATATAGATGGTTAAAAGATTTTTTAAGTGAAAGGAAAATACAGGTTAGAATAGGAAGGAGTTATTCGTCAAAATATTTTATTGAAAATGGAACACCTCAAGGAAGCATAATTAGTCCGTTACTTTTTTCTATAATGATTAATGATGTG
Source organism: Fundulus heteroclitus (assembly GCF_011125445.2). Taxonomy (NCBI): domain Eukaryota; kingdom Metazoa; phylum Chordata; class Actinopteri; order Cyprinodontiformes; family Fundulidae; genus Fundulus; species Fundulus heteroclitus. The sequence goes on from NC_046381.1 coordinate 39,308,817, forward strand.
TTTAAAGATATAGAAAATGGGTTTGGGTGTTCTCTTTTTGCAGACGATGGGGCAATTTGGGTGAGAGGTCGAAATACTGATTATATTGTGAAGAAATTACAAAAAGCTATTAAAAAGATAGAAGATTGGTCATATAAATGGGGATTCAAACTTTCAGTGGAAAAATCGAAAACTGTGTTTTTTACTCGGAAAAAAATCAATAGTATGGTGAAGGTTAAATTATATAATCAAGAGATAGAAAGGGTTAAAAATTTTAAATTTCTTTGTTTATGGTTTGATGATAGAATTACATGGACATTTCATATTCAAAAAATTATTGATAAGTGCAAAAAAGTTTTGAATGTTATGAGATGTTTAGTTGGTCATGAATGGGGAGCAGACAGAACTGCTTTAAAGGCTATATATACAGGATTAATAAGGTCAGCAATAGACTATGGTAGTGTGGTTTATGGATCAGCAGCAAGTACATCACTTAAAAAGTTAGAGGGTATACAAACACAAGCGTTAAGGTTAATTACAGGAGCATTTAAAACAACATGTATTGTAGCGTTGCAGGTTGAAACTGGGGAAATGCCACTGGAAATCAGGAGAACACAACTGTTGCTAAATTACTGGATTAGTTTACAGGGTCATGGTCAAAATCATCCTACAAAAGAAATATTGCAGCCGTGTTGGGAAAGGGAGAGGAGACAAACAGGAAGTTTTGGATGGATAGTGGGAAAAAAAGTAGAAGAACTTGAGTTAGATAAAATTAAATGTAGTCCAACTGTACCGTTATCAGTAATCCCTCCCTGGCTCATACCTGAAACAACAGTAGATTTGTCATGGTTGGAAAAGAAAAAAGAAGGCAATATTAATCATAAACTCATACAGGAATATGTTAATAGTTATTATGGTTATATTCAAATATATACAGATGCATCTAAAAATGTGAATGATAGGTTAGGCATAGCATTTTATGTTCCAGATTTCAATATCAAAGTAAAGAGGAGAATAAATAATGAATTATCAGTATATACAGGAGAATTATTAGCAATATTATTAGCATTACAATGGATAGAGGAAGTAAGACCACTAAGATCAATAATATGTTCAGATTCAAGTTCAGCTTTACTTAGTATACAAAATCATTTTTCAGATAGCAGATTAGATATATTAATTGAAATACAGCAAATTCTATATCAAATTCAAATGATGGGTATTAGTGTTATATTTATTTGGGTACCAGCACATATAGGGATTAATGGAAATGAAATCGCAGATAAGATTGCTAAGGAAGCATAAAAAAATAGAACTATTGATATGATGATTAATTTAAGTAAGACAGAAATTAAAAGTATCATTAAACAAAGAATGAAGGAAAGGTGGCAAAAACAATGGGAAGAAGAAAGGAGAGGAAGATGGCTGTATAGGATTCAACGGAAAGTCGGAGAAATGAGGATAGCAGAAGGAATCAGAAGAGAGGAAACAGTTATTTCGAGACTTAGATTTGGACATACAGGATTAAATAAAACACTATTCAAAATAGGGAAGCATATGTCGGGCAAATGTGAATATTGTGAACAAGATGAAACAGTAGAACATGTAGTGATGTATTGTAAGAAATATGAAGAGGAAAGAAGGATTTTGGTTAGAGAGCTTAATAAGGAGAAAATTAAATTTGATATAATAGATATTCTGCAGAAAAAGTAAAAAAATAAATGTTATCAATACTTATTTAAATATTTAATAATAACAGGAACAATTAGGAGGATTTAGTATTTGTAAATTTAATATTATAGATATAGATACATAAATATAAGTATCTTTGGGAGTATGGCCATTTTGACCCACACTCCTCACCAGTTGGTGGCGGTAATGCACACCGGAAAGTTGTTTGCCAACCGCCAATAAAATCAAGAAGAAGAAGAAGAAGAAGAAGAAGAGCTGCTCCCAGAATTCCGGCGTATCTGTGACGTTTTTGCTTGAAGAGCGGGAGAGTAGTTAGAAGGAGTCGAGTGGCGATTGCATTGTGACAAGGTAAGTTTTTGCATATTTTTTATGGATGTTTTTCTTTTTCGCAATTGGGTCGGTTAATATACATAGTGTTTCTTAATGTACGTGTATGTTTTTGAATATCACAGTGTGTATGTACAACTGCATTTTTTGTTAGTGGTACAGCTAGCCAAAACAGGTGTAGCACGAGGTGCCGAGCTTTAACCCAACATTAAAATTGTCAGAACAATATGAAGGCCATATCAGGTAACATATAATTTAGCTGTAGAGTCGTTTTCCTGACGCTGGGCCGAGGGCTTGAGCTTCTGATAGTGATAGACTGGTGCAAAAAAAAGAAAAAATCAGTGAGAGCTAGGTGGCATGTTGCTGGACATAGCTCCGATAAATGACACAGCCGGCGGCCGCCACACCAAGTCCTGCTCTAAACTCGGAGCTTTTAATGAGCTGAAGTAGTTTACTTTTTATAAACTTTTAGGATTAGAAAAAGTTTATTTTAACTTTAGCTCGTCAGTGGAGCTAAAGTCAGTGGCTAGCAACTGAGTTGCGCCCAATATCAGCTGCTACCATTGGTAATAAATGCCAGTGTTTTTTTTATAGCTTTGTTCAGTGTTGCAGCTATCCACGCATATAACAAAGTGAGTGTGTGTGTGCGCGCGCGCACTTACGTGTTCGTGTGTGTGTGTGTGTGTGTGTGGGGTGTGGGCGTCATGCGGCTTGCAGAAGGGGCGCAACGTGGTGTGATTCGAGCTAATGACAGTTAGCATGTTAGCTAATTTGACCGAGATGTTTCCTCCCAGACGGGCCCTTTACTCTCCCTTAAAGTTCTCTCTGACGTTTTTCTTCATTAACACATCATGTTGGTGAAGGTGAGATTTGGAGAAACGCAGAAGTATGTCAAAGTTGCTGAGACTGAAGATGGCTTTGATGACTTCAACACATTTCTTCAGAAAGGTTGGCATCAGTTTTCATGTAGTACAGAATGTATGTGTAAACTACTTGCTATAATAGCTGTTGAATTCATGTGACATTTACATGTCTTATATTATGGTGTTGTGTTTGTAATGCCATGTGAACAAACATTTTTCCCCATAATTTTAAAAATCAACTTCAACTTTTAGAAGTTGATTTTTAAAATTATGAAAAAAGTCTCTTAGCAGCTTGATTGTAATTTTTCCTTTTATTTTAAATATTTTTATCAGTCATGCAGAAGCTAGATCTTCCACTTGGGACTGAGCTACACTTGACAGACACATCTGGGACAGAAGTTGATGCAGATGTGTTTGAGGATCTTTTGCAAGCAGGGAACCTTACTGTTATTGTGACAACTGAGAAGTCAACAGGTGAGGCTCAGCCTTGTTGGGGATGGAGTAAATCATAAATAAGTATTCAGAACTAATTTTTTCCCGTTTTGTATATTTTTTCAACTGTTTCCAGTTGTGCTTGAACCTGATCTATCATCTACATCATTGGAGTCAGTTTCTGCAGACTCCTTGCTAGCATCCTCTGATTCATCTGCTGCAACAGTGATTGTTCACACAAATGGGGGGACGAGAACCCATGTTGAGCGGGAAGCAGCTAAAAAGGTGTGCAGCTTATGTAACAAATGATATAACAATATGGTGCAGTTAAACTGTAGGTTGTTTGTTGAATTGGATGATGAAGATTAATGCATTTTCTGATGTGATGCCAAATATTGTAGATGGTGAGAGATGTTCTCCAGGCTAAACCAGGTGGACAGGTTATTTTGGATGAATATGATAAACTAACATCTTTGACGGATAGCACAAGAAGACGTTTGGTAAACCTTCTTGTGGCCAATATGGTTGAAATTCATGGGTAAGACTTTATACTTTGAAATGTTTTAAAAGTTCATATTCATTTGAAGACATTGCATATCACAAAAGCAGTTTCTTTAATAGGTCCTATGATGGAAATATCAAAAGTTTAAAACTCACTGAAGCAAGTTACACATGAAATTTGTCTACTTTAAACTCCTGATAGATTTGTTATAGTGATGTTTATCTTTCAGAACAATCCCACCAGTCTCTGTGCGAACAACATATGCTTTAGGCATCATCTCTCTATTTCCCAGCCTCAGAGATCCATACTCAGACAACGGATATGTAAGTTTTTACATGAAACACTTGTATGTTAATTTATGCATTGGTAATATGTTCTGAATTAACTCAACAATTTCATATTTTAACTTTGATAGGAACACTTCTATGACCAACAGAGTGGATCTGGCTACTTGGCCTGGAGAATAAAAACTGTTCAGCGCAACTCTGCAGCTCAGTCCCGCAGATCCTCCACCAGCACAACCTATCAGGATAGTCCAAAGAGAAAGAGAGGGCTTCCTTGCACTAATAAGCAGCTGTTTGGTGAGGAATGTCACGAGGCGATATCCTTTTTGAAACATTCAACTGATGAATCGGCAGTCAAAGAGAAGATGAAGGCCACGTTTCAGCATCGGCAAACACTGGTTCAAGATCAAAAGTGTTCTTCAACGGTCTTTGATGTCTTTCCACGATTCCTTGATGTCACTGGATTGGTAAGACAAACAACCTCTTAGGTCAATTGTCAGTCAAAGTCTACGCTTTTAATAAGAAATACTGTAAAAATGCATGTTTTTCTGTAGATTGACCAAGATTTCACCATGGATTTGGAGAAGAGGTGTCGGGCAGATTTTTGGCAAAATGGCCTACTTTCTTCAAACCTAGGATTCTGGCAGAGTGCAGAAAACTGACTTCTAATGAGCACATTGGAGATCTCTTGTCTGTGCAGCAGGACACTGGTGGGTTTGGTGATAAATATCCTAGGATGCAAACATGTTTCTTTGTTATCTCTGCAACACACACCACAAAAGGTCTGCATTGCTTTGTCAGCATTTAAGATTCCACCATGGTCTATACCCCGGAAAGACTTTACGTTTAAAATGTGGACAGTTGGGATGTTGTTTATCGTTTTGCACTTATTCAGGTTTTAAAAAGCATCTTGTTCATTTCCATAGAGATGGTGCTTTAACTAATATTTCTGACAATGTGGACACTCAGAATGACGTTGCTGAGCCCTCAACTTCTCATGCAGTCAGTATAGACCCTCCAGTAACTCCTCAGCCCACTGCTGACAGTAATCACACATTAAACATGTGTGCCTCTGTTGTTGCACAATTGCAAGCATCTGGTGTTGCAGAGAGCACAGTCCAAGCGATGGTGGGGTCCATGGAGGAACTTGTGAATGACATTAATAGGGAAGTAAGAGAGGCAGTTCTTGGTTGTACTTCAGAAAGTCAATGCACAGACTTGGAAAAGAAACTGGAAACATGTTTGGATCAACTAAAAAATCACTTTTCAACCTTGAACACTAGAGTCAAACGACAGAAGTTCTTTGAGGAAAAATGGGAAATTGTTGAACCTGTCGAGTATGTTCTTGGGGTACGGTTTGATGTTCGCAGAGATTAAACAACAGGACTGTACAGTCAGGTCCCTGTGACAGATAAATTAGTTTACACACCCATACTAGGAACTCTTAAGTCTATGTTTAAGAATGCTGAATTTTGTGAAAGTTTTTTGAAAGCCAAACTTCAAGAAGAAGGCATTTATAAAGACATATGTGATGGTTCATACGTCAAAAGTAACATTTTGTTTTCCCAGAAAAAATATGCTCTGCAAGTTCAACTCTATTTTGATGAGTTTGAGACAGCCAACCCCTTAGATTCAAAAAAAGGGATTCACAAACTTGGTTGTATTTACTTTATTTTGAGAAACCTTTCCCCAAAATATAATTCTGTGTTGATGAATATACATGTTGTGGCTCTTTTTCACTCACAAGATCTGAAGACCTATGGATTTGATGCCATTCTAAAGCCTCTTGTTGATGACCTCATTATTCTTGAAACTCAAGGGATTGAGGTTCCTTTTGCAGACTCACCATTGCTTGGTTCTGTTGTACAAGTACACTGCAAAAAGAGAACTAAAAGTAAGTAAAATGTTCTTGAAATGAGTGTATTTGTCCTTGATTTGAGCAGGTAAATAGGATTATTTGCCAATGGGATGAGTATTTTTACCCCTAAAATAAGATAATTAGATATACTGCACTTGAAATAAGATGATAGAGATAAATTGTTCCTATTTTAAGTGCAAAAATCTTATTCCATTGGCAAATAATCTTATTTACCTGCTCAAATCAAGGAAAAATACTCTCATTTCAAGAAATAATTTCTTATTTTGAGTTCTATTTTTGCAGTGTAACAGGTGACAACCTAGGTTTACATGGACTGTTCGGTTTTGTTGAATCCTTCAGTGCTACATATTTCTGTAGATTTTGTTTAATAAGCAAAGATGAGTCTCAGTCTGTGTTTTCTGAAGATCACCCTGGTATGATTTTTCGTACAAAAGAAATCCATGCAGAACATTGTGCAGCTCTACAAGAAAATCCAATGTTGGTAATTGTGCGGCAAACTAATGAGTTTGTAGAGGGCCGCACTTGGGCTGACGTGGTGAATTCCTCTCTGTCCGACGCGTGCTTCAATAAACTCCAAATCGCTTCTGGTGGTTGCAATTATCCGTTTATTCCACTTGACAGCTATGCTTGTATTTTACAGATACTGACACATACTGACCAGGCTAAACCCATTCGTTGTTGCCACAATAAGCGACATTATAGCACGGTCAACAGAAATTACGACCTACACCCACGCACCCACTACCTCATACATACAAACCAGCGCGCGGCGTTTGGCTCCCATTCATATCTTGGTGACAGTCACGCCCCTCCAGACACACCCATCATCCCCACACTAGACGATGAGCTCCCGTCACATCAATAATTACTAATTTCAATCATATGGCTCTTACATTCCGGCCCCTAATTATTACAAAGATAATTATTACTGTGTTAACACTGTAAGAGATAAGACTACGAAACACAATCATAAATTTCCTCAGCATCAAATTTATCTTAATCTATCATTTAGAATAAGCAATCAACTAGAGAAAGGAAAATCACTGTTAAACAGAAAGGAGAGAAAAGTTTGTTAAATGTTCATGGCATCGCCGCCTCCTGGAGCAGACACAACTTGGTAATGGGTCTTTCCAGGAAGCTTGTCTTGGTCTTAATGCGAACTGTCCGCACAAGTCCTCCTTTATCTGGAACAACACTCACAACTCTACCCATTAACCAAGAGTTGCGTGGAGCTGAGTCGTCCACGATGAGGACGACATCCCCTGGAAAAAAGTTCCGTCTTGTTCTTTGCCACTTCTGCCGTTCTTGTAGTTGAGGCAAGTATTCCTTTAACCAACGCTTCCAGAAGAGATCCGCCATATATTGCACCTGTCTCCATCTTCGCCGAGCGTAGACATCATTCTCGGAAAACACTCCTGGTGGCAATAAAGGCATGGTCTTTAAAAGAAGAAGATGATTTGGAGTTAGTGCTTCCAGGTCGTGGGCATCAGTAGAGGCTTTGGTTATAGGTCGACTATTGATGATAGCCTCAACTTCGCAGAAAACCGTCCGAAGACTTTCTTCATCAAGACTCTGTGTTCTCAAAACAGAATTTAACACTTTCCGAACAGACTTAATAAGACTTTCCCATACACCTCCATGGTGTGAGCCAGTAGGGGGATTGAAAGACCATTTTATTCCTTTCTGAAGGAGAGTATTATTGATTAGAGTTTGATTCCATCTTTCAATTTCTTTTCTTAACTCGCGTTCAGCTCCTACAAAGTTGGTTCCATTGTCAGAACGCAGCTCCAGCACTTGACCACGTCTAGCAATAAATCTTCGGAGCCCATTGATGAAGGAATCAGTATCCAGTGATGACAACATCTCAAGGTGAACTGCTCTTATTGCCATGCAAGTAAAGATGACTCCATATCGTTTCAACAGGCTCCTTTCACGCTTAATTTCAAAGGGACCTAAACAATCCACACCAACACAAGTAAATGGGGGTTTGTCTGGACACACTCGTTCCTGTGGAAGGTCTGCCATCCTTTGACTTCCTGGTACAGCATGGAGTCTTCGACAAATCATGCATTTTGATAGGGTCTTCCTGATTGCAACGCTGGCACCTGGGATCCAATACTTTTGTCGCAGTTCAGCAAGCATATGATTACGTCCATCATGGCCTGTCTGATGATGTATATGGCTCAGTAAAATTTCTGAGATGTGAAGGTCTTTAACCAATATGACTGGGTATTTAGCTTCAGCAGGCATAGCTGCTTTGCTTAGCCTTCCACCAACTCTTAGTAAACCACCTTCAAGAACAGGATCAAGCTTATAGAGCTGGCTTGTTTTCTTCACACCTTCATGTTTCTGTAAACTTGTCATTTCCTCTGGATATCGCTTTCTTTGACAATAGCAGATGATAGCACTCTCAGCCTTTCCAAACTCCTCCACTGATAAGGCTCCCAATGCAACATTTTTCTTGTACACATTCATTTCTTTCTTCAATCTTTCTTGAAATTTAACATCATCAAGCCTGAAGTTTGCAAGGTCCAACTTCAGTTGTGCTCTCTTTTGAGCAAGTTTGGACAGTAATTGTTTAAACCTGAGTAGCCACCCAACCATTGTTTTCAATTTATCCCAAGAGGAAAATGAATGAATGAAGTCCATAATCGGATCCACTTGTTCATTGGTGCATGTTGCATTAACAGAAACCAATGTCTTAACCTCTGGATCTTCTGGATCCTCCAGAGCAAAATGACGTATGTCCTCAGGATTTACAGGCCATTTCCATTCAGGGCCATGAAGAAACTTTGGTCCTGACACCCAGGTATTAGCCTTCAAAAGAGACTCCACACTTGTTCCTCTGGATGCCAGATCTGCTGGATTAATACTGGTAGCAACGTACCTCCACTGTGAAGGATTTGACAAATTGAGTATTTCTCCAACTCGATTGGTCACAAAAGTCTTAAACCTCAATCTTTCATTTTTGATGTACTTCAGAACTGAAGTACTATCAGTCCAAAATACTGAGTCTTGTAGTTCCATCCTTAACTCCTTCTTCAACAGCTTATCCATACGGCTGGCCACCACTGCAGCAGTCAACTCCATGCGAGGGATGGTGATGGGTTTCAGTGGAGCTACCCGGGCTTTACCCATTACAAATGCACAATGCACTTGTCCATCAGCATTACACTGCAACAGGTAGCTCACTGTTCCATATCCATTCTCGCTTGCATCACTGAAATGATGTAGCTGCAAACTTGTGGCTTGTCCAAAATCCTGTGGTTTCAGACATCTGTTAACTCCAAACCGTTCAAGCCGATGAAGTCCTTCCAACCAGTTTTTCCACTTCTGGACCATATCATGTGGCAAAGGATCATCCCAGCCAACGTGTCTTCTGCTTAGATCTTGTAGAATCCCCTTTGCGACTAAGACAACTGGTGCCAGAAATCCAAGAGGATCATAGATGGAACTTATGATGGACAAGACTCCTCGTCTTGTCAGAGGTCTATCTTTGAGAATGAACTTGAATTTCAGCAGGTCTGATTGTACACACCACTGTATTCCCAACACACGCTCCACAGGTAGATCATCATTATCCATATCCAGGTTCTTCACCTCAATTGATCTTTCATGCTGTGGTATAACAGTAAGAACACTGCGTCGGTTACTTATCCATTTGAGAAGTTGAAATCCGCCTTTCTTGCACAAAGCACGGAGTTCTTGATATAATGAGACAGCTTCCTCTTCTGTGCTCACAGAGACCAAACAGTCATCCACATAAAAGTTGTGAAGCACCGCATCTATGACATTTGGTGTGAACATCCTTTGATTGTCCTCTGCACACCTTCTCAGTGCAAAACATGCACAGTTTGGAGATGATGTAGCTCCAAAAAGATGTGCAACCATTCGGTACTCCACCAGATGCTGATCATATTCTCCATTTGGCCACCAGAGAAATCTCAACAGATCAGAGTCAGATGGTGGTACTCGGACCTGGTGAAACATGGCCTCAATGTCTGCTGCGATAACAACAGGTTCCTTCCTAAATCTGGTGATTACACCAACCAATGAACTGGTGAGGTTTGGACCTTGTAAAAGTTGGTCGTTTAAAGATTTTCCTCCAAATGTTACACCACAGTCAAACACGACTCTTATCTTTTTCTTGTGAGGATGATATACTCCATGGTGTGGTATGTACCAAACCCTCCCATCACACCGTTCAAGACTTTCAACCGAGACTCTTTCAGCATAACCCTTGGAAATTATATCATTCATGAAGTTAGTATAATCAGAAAGAAATTGATGGTTTGTGGTAAACTTCCTTCTGAGATTCAAAACACGCTGCTCAGCCAATTTCCTATTGTTGGGCATTTTCAGATCTTTGTGTCTCAGAGGTAAAGCAATGGTGTAATGTCCCTTTTCCAGCTTAATTGATTCTGTAACTAGCTCCATGAACTGATTATCTTCTCTGGACCATCCAGGTTGTTCAACTCGAGAACATTCAGGAAAATCAACCTTCAGTTGTTGTTGCCATAAGTTCTCAAGTCTTGACACAGAAATTCTGTTAACAGTAACCGTTGATTGTAGCTCTCTGGTGTCGACATCACCGTCTCCTCTGAGAGGTCCATTCACTGTCCACCCAAGAATTGTTCTAACTGCATAGGGACCTCCACTTTGGCTTCGGATGACATCCCATGGCTCCAGCGCTTTAGGCACATTGGTCCCAATAAGCAAATCAACTCCTGAATTGATTTCAGTTATCCTCAAATTTTTCAGATGTGGCCATCTTTCAATATCTTCTTGATGGGGGATGTTGCTGTTATGAACGGGCATACTTCTCTGTGTGAATAAGTCAGGTAATTCACAAAAGATGTCTTCATTCAACCCAGCAATTTCCAAATCTGACACAATGTTGCTTTTAACCACCCTTTCTTGACCCATTGTCCGTAAAAGGATGCTTGTATGTCTCCCAGAGACACATAATCTGTTCATCAGTTCTTCAGTGCAGAACGAGGCAGAGCTTCCAGGATCTAAAAAGGCATATGTTATTATTGTCTTCTGGCTCTTTGTAGACTTCACTCTGACTGGTAAAATAGAGAGAGTACAGCCATGCTCACCGGCCCCAGTTAGACCACTGGATTGAGCAGAGATGGAGGCACTTCCACTTGTTGTCTCCACTTCCTTCTTCTTATGGACTTTGAAAAGTTGGTTATGAGTTGAAAAGAGGTTATGAAAAGTTTCCTTTTCTTTGGAGAAGACATGAAGCATGGTGGGATGTCTTAAACTACACACTTTACAGTGATGTCGCCTTTTACAGTCCTTGCTGATGTGCCCAGTGCATAAACAGCCAAAACACACCCCATTTTCTTTCAGAAATGTCAACTTCTCCCCATGTGTCCTCTTTTCCAGTAGAGGGCATGTGTCCAAGGAATGTCCAGCTCCACAAAATAAACAACTCTTTATAACAGCTGTCTCTTGTCCCTTCTTTACTTCAAAGTGAGCTTTCTTCTGCATATCTCCAACAATAGTAGCAAAACTACTTCCTTTTATCTTTAATCGCTGTTGTGATTTATAGATTCCTACATCCTTCTTTGGTCTAGATAAAGAATCTTGAATATCACCAAAAAGTGGATCACTAGCGATCTTCACTTGCCTTTCTACAAACTGAACAATGTCACTGAAAGTTACTCTTCTTTTTAACTTCTCTTGCAAATCACACACATCATTTCTCCATCTGTCCCGCAGTTTAAAGGGCAGTTTTCTGATGATTGCTTGCATGTTCGCAGGCACATCCAACTCATGCATACAGCCATTGTTTTCCATCACATTACAGCATTCTCTGAGCAGAAAGCTGAATGCTTGTAAAGCTTTTACATCTTCTGCTTGCAAAGCCGGCCATGACAAAACCTTATTCATATATGCAGCAATTACTTTCAATGAACAACCAAAATGTTCTTGAAGTAGGGATTTAGCTTTAGCATATCCAGAATCACTGGGCATATGAACACAGCTTCTTACTAGGTCATGAGGCTGGCCTCTAGTGTACTGCTCCAGGAAGTATAAACAATCTTTGGCACTGTGCGCCTTTGTTTCAATGCTGTGTTCAAAAGCTGTCATGAATGTCTTAAATTGGAGTGGATCACCATCAAATATTGGTATGTCTAGTTTTGGCAGAAAAAATAAAGATTGTTGATTTACAAGCAAGCTTGTAATTTCATTCTGCCTTTCCAATACACTTAACAGTTGTTTATTTTCATCAACTGATACATTTTTATGATGTGATGATTGCGGCTGAGCTTGATGTAACATTTGATCTGTTGGAATTTCAACTTGTGTTGGTTTTGTCTTCACCTGGTCAGTCAATGTGTCTGGATTTTTTCTAACCTTTATGTCTTTAGGTCGTGCACCCAAATGAGAATAGGACTGAAAGGTTGGAGCTTTATCATGACCATCAGTTCCAGCTGCTGTAGGTACAAATATATCTGCATCAACATTCAACATTTGAGATCTTCTATTTTCATGCTCAGCATATGAATTCATGCCATCAGATCCAATCTGTGCAGCACTAGTTACTTGAGAACAAACAGAGCCCTGAAACACTTTAACTTTAGCCATAGAGGCTGCAATTTCAATCTCCAAATCCATTTCTTCTCTCCTTTTCCTTAGTTGTTCCTCCTGCTCCTCCAAAGCATGATTTTGTTTCAACAGCTTGTGTCGTGCCTTTAATGCAGCCATATCTGCTTCTGCTTTAACACGAGCTGAAGATATAGAAGACACAGAGGACTTAATTCTTGATGAACGACTTCCTCTAGACCTTCTGCTCTCTACATTAGAAACACTGTCGCTTGGCTTAACATCATCCTCAACATCAGCATTTTCATCACACTCTACATGCTGAGAAACTAAAGGTGCATTAAGCTCTTTATTCACACAGGATTCAACACTGGCCAATTGAGCCTGTTGTAATTCAGCTTCTTCACTCACTTGAGCTGCGTTGTTGAACTGTTCTCCTCTTGATAGCCATTTTCCAACTTCTTGTATGAATTCATAATTATATTTACTCAAGCTTAAAAACCAGGTGTTTTGTTTTTCTTGTTCTTCAGCAGGAAACAGTGGAATAACAGACTCATACAGCTGATTTGCATTTTCAAGCAATTGTTTTAAATCATCACAGTGAGACTGAACACTCTCAAGATTTGCTTCATTTTTCATAAGTTCTTTAATAATGTTTATTTCTCCTTTAATTTTATGAACCTTTGCTTTGAGATCCTTTTGAAGCTTCTCAATTTTATTTTGTAATGCTTTAACAGTTAATTTGGATCGTCTTTTTTCATCATTACTGCTTACAACGGAACTCGATTTAAATCCAGCTGACTCCATTTCCCGTTGTTTGTCTTTAACAATTCCTCTTCAAAGAGACTCAATGCGTGTGTATTTGTCCATACCTCAGTTCCAGCGGACTTGATTGAGCTGCAGTGAAGGAATCCCATTCAATTAATTGATAACGCTGCGCTGCGTGCGCCATTACCGCTTCCAAACTGTTCCAAGCAGAGATGAAGAATCCAGACTTGTCTTTCCGATGAGCCGCTCATTCGATTGTCTTTCTGTTGACGATAATTGTGCGGCAAACTAATGAGTTTGTAGAGGGCCGCACTTGGGCTGACGTGGTGAATTCCTCTCTGTCCGACGCGTGCTTCAATAAACCCCTCTAATTCAATCAAGACATGTTTTAAATTGTTTAATTTTTGTTGTTTAGTTTTTTTTATAAGAGATGATTTTGCAATTATTTTTCCTCTCAGGACAGCTTTACATGCATCCCATAATATTGCAGGTGAGACTTCTCCATTATCATTGTCCTGCATATATGTCTGAATTTCTTGCCTTAACTCCTCTTTAATTCTGCCCTTGAGTATACTAGAATTAAGTCTCCATAAAAACTGGGTTTTGGTTTTACTAACATTTACTTCTATGTGAAGTGGGAAATGATCAGAGAGGTCCATCAGCCCAATAGGACATTTTTCTACTCGTCCTACGTCCTTGTTATACATGAAGAAGTAATCAATTCTAGAATATGTATGATGAGCCGCCGAGTAGAATGTATAGTCCCTCTTTCTGGGATTGAATTCACGCCAAACATCAATTATCCCCAACTCTTTGATCATCGTCCTGATCTTCCTATCTAAGCTGCTGTTAATTCTGGGTTGTTTAGAGGTATCTTCAGAGGGGTTTAGTCTTATGTTAAAATCACCACCGCAGATTACTAAGCCTTGTGATTTAGTTATCATCGTGTCGAAAATATGTTTGTAAAATAACCACTCCGAACCCGGTGGAGCATATACGTTGACAAAAGTAATTTCTTGTCCCTCGAGTCTGCCTACTACTATGTTATATCTGCCTTCCTTGTCTTTATATTCATGGATCACCTCAAATGTGATCCTCCGAGATATTAAGGTCGCCACTCCTCTTCTACGACCTGTTTTGTGTGATGAACTAAAAACCTGATTGAAGCCCATTCTTCTAAGTTTATTGTGCTCTACCTCTGAGAGATGGGTTTCCTGGAGGAATAACACCTCTGCTTTTTCCTTTTTCATCTTTCCTAATATTTTCGCCCTTTTTATAGGATTAAGAACTCCTTTTACATTGTAGGTTACAATTCGCAGTGGAGATAATGAGGTCATTGGATTATATAACGTTGGAAATTCCAAGCAAGTGAAATAGGTGACAACCCTAGACTACTCAAACAAAGAACTGAGAACAAACAGAACATTTTAGCATTGTAAATTAAGTTCACACGCATCCATTTAAAGACTTCCTTTCTTCTGGTCTTGTTAATGACCTCAGTGATGTTATAGTTTGTGAGCGATTTTGGGGGAAAACCAGCGCAACTCCGTGGTTGCGAAGGGCCCCCTGGTGGCGTTACCTGTTTATAGCGTCCCATTTTCTAGGCGGTGTGGTCCCCGACTCCAAATAACAACAAAAGAGATGAAGCATTATTAATCAAGACAAAACAGACCGGGATATGCTTGATCCCTCCGCTCCTATGGTTGTGCTTGTCCTCTTCTAAACCCCTCCAGTTTCTTCTTATAATCCTCCCGCGCTCCGTTTCGTGGATGATCCTTGTCATTCTTTCCTGACTTGGTCCACATCGTGTTCTTGATTTTGTCGACCCACGTCGTAGTTGGCTGAATGACGGTGATTTGGTAGCCTCGATTCGCCATGTCTTTTGTAGCTTCTGCCGCAGAGTTGTAGACACATGTGTTGTTCTCGTAGAAAACTCTCAACCTGGCCGGGAACGGGGTTTGAAATTTAATCTTCTTTTCTCTGAGGACCCGCTTCATTTCGAGGTACTCACGTCGCCGTTTTAACACGTCTGGAGCATAGTCGTGGTCTGCTATGACTTTTTTCCCTCCTAGCATGAAGCCTTTCTTTTGCCAGGCTCGTTTTAATATTTCGTCTTTGACTTTGGATGTGGCAAACCTGATTATTATTGAACGTGGGGGGGCTTCAGGTGGAGCTCTGGGTCCCAGAGATCGGTGGGCTCTCTCAATATTCAAGTCGAGCGATGTCGGAATATCCAGTTTCTCTCTGAGTAGATTCTCTATGAAAGCTGATAAAGATGGTGAGCTTTCCTCAGAGCCCTCCGCAATGCCGTGGAGCCTCAAGTTTTCCCGTCTCGATCTCCCCTCGAGCTCCACTAGCTTAGCCTCAAGCTCGTCCTGCACTTTACTTAGCTTCAATGCTACCTCTTCGAGCTGCTGAACTCTGTTCTCCGCCTCCGAGATGCGCGTTTCTGCCTCGTCCAGTCTTTTGTTTGCGTTTTTTATTTCCTCTTTAACCTCTCGGAAGCCCTCACTATTCTCTCGACGTGATTCTCTTAGTTCTTCGAGAATAATTTGTAGGTTAGCTGTCTCGTTAGCTGAGTCGTTAGCCGCTAGTGAAGCATCCAGGCCCGAGTCGTTAGCCATGTCGTCTTCGTTCGATTCTTCCTCTCTTAACATTAGGTGTCGAGACTGCAAAGTGCTCTTTGATTTAATCTTGGGCATTTCGGCCCACTTTTAGGTTACTTTATATCCCGCACTTGCGTCAAACTTGTGATTTTCAGTAATATGTCGGGGAGCCACCTAGTTATGCTGTCGCCATCTTGCTTGCTCACCCGGAAGTCCGACATTGTGCTGTTTTATGTGGTATGCTTGTTTGAAATACAAGTGGATTCAAACTGCAACTTGTGTGGTTTTGTTTGTAAATTCAATTGGCATCTTTGTTTTTTTAGATATAAATTTGGGGATTGACTACCAGTCGTATTAAAAAAAATAAAATCTGATTTCTATGTTGGGCTATTTTTAACACTTTCCATTGAGTTAATATATTTTGAACCTTATTTAGTGTTAAATCAACACAACATTAGTGTTAGCTTTTGACACTACACACTGGTGTTAGGTAAATTCAACACTGATGTGTGTTAAATATCAACTATTGAGAGTGTTGTTTTAACTCCATCACAGTGTTAACTGTTCAACACTTTCAAAGGTGTTAATTTAACTCAATCTAGAGTGGACCAATATAGACACTTTGAAAGTGTTAAATTCAATTCCCTAGGAGTTGAATTAACACTTTCAAATTTGCTGTGTATATATAAATATAGATATATCTATATATCTTAATATATCTTAATAATCAAACTCCATCATATATCAGAGCTCTGATTACCCCGTATGTTCCTAACAGAGCACTTCGCTCTCAGACTGCAGGTCTGCTGGTGGTTCCTAGAGTCTCTAAAAGTAGAATGGGAGGCAGATCCTTTAGCTATCAGGCTCTTCTCCTGTGGAACCAACTCCCAGTTTTGGTCCGTGAGGCAGACACCCCGTCTACTTTTAAGACTAGGCTTAAAACTTTTCTTTTTGACAAAAATTATAACTAGTGACTCATGTTACTCTCAGCTACCTTTATAGTTTTACTGCTATAGGCATAGGTTACTGGAGTATATCAGGATCTAATTTTCTCACTCTATTGAGTTCTACTGTTCTTCAATTATGCATTATGTGTTGTCATTTCTGCTTTAACTTTCTGTTCTCTCTCTTTTCTCTTCATAGTAGGTACACCTGGTCTGGCGTTCTGTTAACTGTGACATAATCCAGAGAAGACGGCTCACCCACTACTACCATCTAATGTAGAACAGATTACTAGATCAATGTGTGCTTCTGTGCTTTTTTGTTTCTCTTGTTGTGTCTCTGCTCTGTCTTCTGTAACCCCAGTCGGTCGAGGCAGATGACCGTTCATACTGAGCCCGGTTCTGCCGGAGGTTTTTCCTTCCGTTAATGGGTGGTTTTTCTTCCCACTGTCGCTTCATGCTTGCTCAGTATGAGGGATTGCAGCAAGGCCAGTATAATGCAGATGACTCTTCCTGTGGCTCTACGGTTCCCCAGGAAGTGACTGCTGCTTGTCGGGACTTAGATGCAACAAACTGTTTCCTTATATAGGACATTTGTGGATCAATCTGTATAATCTGACCCAATCTGTATAATATGATTGAACTTGACTTTGTAAAGTGCCTTGAGATGACATGTTTCATGATTGGCGCTATATAAATAAATTTAATTGAATGAAATTGAATATCTACATATATATATATATAAAATTACAATATATGACTATATATAACACACACATTATAAGATATATATATATATCATATTTATAGATATATATAGAGATACACACACACACACACACAGGAAGAAATATAGATATATCATATATCAGAGATAGTAGATATATATATATATATTATATATATATCTATAGATAAGATATTATCTATCTAGATCTAGAGAGAGAGATCTCTCTCCTCTCTAGAGACCCACCCCCCAGAGATCCTATATATATATATATATATAGACACATATATATATAGAATATATATATACACACACATATATCTCTCTCTCTATATCTATATATATATATATAGATATATATATATATATATATATATATATATATTTATATATATATATAGTTGTTTTTTTTTTTTCAACAATGATTTCAAAGAAATTAATGATGCATTAATGATAATGCATTTAGCCACCGGGCCGGACTAAATTGTTTGGCGGACCGTATGTTAGACACCCCTGATGTATATAGTGATTTTGGAGGGGCTACAGTTCATAAAAGTGTAGTTGTTGATAATTATACGCTTGTAATAACAAAGAAAAAATCTCAAAAAATAGAGTTTTCCCAAAGTAAGAGTTGTAGTATGAACTAGATGAAGTGAACTATGTATTCTACAAGTTTGGTGGCACTACAATGATCTACATCAGAATCAGAATCAGACATACTTTAATAATCCCAGGGGGAAATTGCTGTTTCAGTACCATCACCGTAACATAAACATCACAAACATTTCAGGGAGGGAGACGGTTTACTGAGGCCTTGCTGCCAAGGACAAATTCTGTCCAAAAGGCGCTGGCCTTATCTGTTGAAGGAAGACTGCAACACATAGGGCCGCCATCCGCAACCAACGGACCTCGGTCCGGATACGGACCCATATGCCATCCCATCCGGACCCGGAATATATTGTTAAAATATTTGTTAATTTTGACGGGAGAATTAATTTTAAACCGGAGCATTTATTTTTTTCCCTATCTGACACAAGTGCTTTTACCAGCACTGCACTGAGCAAGGATTGGAAGCTACAAACCAATCGCGTGCGAGTCATACTAACCACGTGGTTCAACTAGCGAATCAAATCGTCAGCTTGAACTCAGAGCGAGTTGTATGAGCAAACCGAAGCAGAGGCACAGACATCCACGCAGTGTGATATAAGGAAGAGGAGGTGAAAGCCGGTGAGCGAAAAGCGATTGAAGCGAGAAACGCAGGGTGATACAGGAAGACAGGGCGTGGATTACAGTCAGAAGAGGTGCAAACACTATGGCGCTTTCTAAAAAGAGAAAAGTAGATGCCGAAAATCGAGCGTTCAACACGGAATGGACTGATGCGTACATGTTCATTCTTCCACCCGCGAGCACGAAACCAGTGTGCCTCATATGCTCCGAAACCGTGGCACTTATTAAAAGTGCCAATGTCAAGCGTCACTATGAGACTAAGCACAAAGCATTTGACCAATCATACCCCCCTAAGTCCGAACTCCGGACGCAGAAAATTCGAAGTCTCACTGCCCAAAATGATCAGTCCACCAGGGTATTAAGCCGTGCTTTCAGCGCACAACAGCGTGCTAATGAATGTTCCCTCCGTGTTGCTTGGGTTTTAGGGAAACACAAAAAGCCCTTTACAGATGCAAGTATTGTCAAAGAGTGCATGACTGAAATAGCAGAGGCGTTACTTGATGGTAAAGAAAAAGATGAGCTCTGTGACAAAATAGAGAAAATACCCCTGTCAGCCTGCACAGCCACAAGGAGAAGTGAGATACTAGCTCAAGATTCACTGTCCCAGCTGGAAGAAGCTATTTGTAAGGCACCGTGTGTTGGCCTGGCTGTGGATGAATCTACTGATGTGTCTGACAATGCTC
Source organism: Fundulus heteroclitus (assembly GCF_011125445.2). Classification (NCBI taxonomy): domain Eukaryota; kingdom Metazoa; phylum Chordata; class Actinopteri; order Cyprinodontiformes; family Fundulidae; genus Fundulus; species Fundulus heteroclitus. Next base: position 39,328,285 of record NC_046381.1, read on the forward strand.
AGCTATTGGTTTACATAAGATTCTTAAACATGGAGAAAAATCAGTTCTGTGAAGACCTCTTAGGTGTGACTCCCCTGCAGACCACTACCAAAGGAGAAGACATCTACCTGGCCATTAAGGAAATGCTAGCACAGCGAGGAATAGAGCCAAAACAAGTGATATCAATAACCACTGATGGAGCCCCTGCCATGATAGGGAGAGAAAAGGGAGCTGTGGCAAGGTTGAAAGAAGACAACGCTGACCTGATCTCTTACCACTGCATTATTCATCAGGCTGTCCTTTGCTCCACCCTGTCAGATGAGTATGCTGAGGTGATGAAGACAATGATGAAAATCATAAACTTTCTCAGGGCATCTTCTTCTTGTCAGCATCGCATGCTCAGGGAATTTCTCAAAGAGGTTGATGCAAACTCTGATGATCTTTTGCTACACAACAATGTTAGATGGCTCAGCAAAGGCAGGGTGCTAGAGCGATTTTGGTCAATTAGACATGAAGTAACAGCTTTCTTGGAACAACTGGAAAGTCAGAAAGCAGCCAACTTTTCTGTCTTTCTAAATGACGAGAAAAACATGGGTATCGTAGCTTTTTTGGCTGATATCATGTCACACCTGAATGGGCTTAATTTGCAGCTGCAGGGAAAGAACAATTCCATTTGTGATCTGATGACAGCTGTCCGCTCATTTCAACGAAAACTTCAGGTGTATAAAGAAGATCTGCAAGGAGACTACACACACTTCCCAAAAGTGAAAGAACAGGTGCAGGGCCATAGAGATGTCTCCTCTTTTGTTGACTTTGTTGACAAGTTGATTGAAAACTTCAGCAAACGCTTTGATAGCTTCAGCATTGGAGAGGAGCTCACCCTCTTCATACAGAATCCATTTCTCATCACTGATGTCAGAGCATTCACAAATGATGTCACACATCACTTCAAGTGGGCAAACACTGGGGCTCTCCAGATGCAAATGATTGACCTCCAGGCAGATGTGGCCCTGAAAGAGCAGTTTGCAAGAACAGAATCTACCACATTCTGGCTCCTGATGGTTCCTGAGACAGCTTTCCCAGATCTGAAAAAAGTGGCCCTGTTTATCTTGACCATGTTCGGCTCTACATACAGCTGTGAGGCAGCGTTCTCTACAATGAACATAATAAAAACAAAATATCGTTCCAAGCTCACCAATGAGCATCTGCACATGTGCATGAGAATGGCCCTGACCTCCTTCAAGCCCAGATTTAAAATGTTGGCAGGGCAAGTCAAAGCTCAATTCTCACACTGAGCAAGGGAAATTGGGGGAAGACAGATGTAAGAGAAATCTGTAAGAGAAATAGTTCAGGTGTTTTGAGAGTTGTTTTGTTGAGCAGAAATATTGAGATTGTTCAATCAAAAGGAAACTGAAGCTGCTATTTTTTCTTAAGCACTTTATTTTTGAATACATAATTTAGTTATTTCTAATTTAAACTGCAGCCACACAATGTTATCCTGTGTTTCAGTGCTAATAAACTTCTTTGAAATTATTTTAACCTGTATTATTATTTTTTTAACACCATGTATTCCGATATTGTCATACTGCAAACAGACGATATTGCGGACCTCTGCTTGAGAAAATTTCTTTGAACTGGACCTCCTCACAGTTTTCTTGAATACCCCTGACATAGGGGAAAAAGGAGGGAGAAAAAAAGGCAGAAGTTTGACTATTTATGCTCTCACTAATAAAGAGTCAAACAACCAACAAAAAAAAACCCTCATAGCACAAAAAAGCACAAATAACACAAGACAACATCTAAGCAGAAGGTAAACATTGAGACCCGTCGCGTGTACGTAAGTTAATCAGTTTTATGAGTAGGGCTGGGTATTTTGACCAAAGTCCTGAATCGATTCGTTTTCGATTCATACATCTATGAATCAATTAATTTCGATTAAGTTCGATTCGATTCGATCTGCTCTTACAATAATAAAAGTGGCTCAACTGTGTTGCGAAATACACATGTATTTTATTTTTTCACTTCACATTAAACAAAGTGCAAAGTGCAGACTTGTAAACAAAACTGTCTCAAAAGTGCAAATTTGTAAAAATAAAAGTATTTACTTTTTAACTAAACACTGCAATTTGCATCAAGGGATTTTCTATTTTAAGGGCCAAAAAATACTGGCACATTTCCCTAAATTAAGAGTTGTAGTATAAACTAGATGAGTGTAGTTATTGCCCATTTTATACTTGTCAAGAATCAGGGACAGATGGACCCAGTATTCAGCCAAAAAGAAGCGAGGTACGTGGAATAACCAGGTTTTACGTAAGTTAATCAGTTTTATGAGTAGGGCTGGGTATTTTGACCAAAGTCCTGAATCGATTCGATTTCGATTCATACATCTATGAATCAATTAATTTCGATTAAGTTCGATTCGATTCGATCTGCTCTTACAATAATAAAAGTGGCTCAACTGTGTTGCGAAATACACATGTATTTTATTTTTTCACTTCACATTAAACAAAGTGCAAAGTGCAGACTTGTAAACAAAACTGTCTCAAAAGTGCAAATTTGTAAAAATAAAAGTATTTACTTTTTAACTAAACACTGCAATTTGCATCAAGGGATTTTCTATTTTAAGGGCCAAAAAATACTGGCAAATAAATACAAAATAAGTTGAACTGCTAAGTCAAATTATGGTCTTTCTTTTCACTTCTCATTAATTGTGAGATTCTTGTGGAGAAAAATAAGTTCATTCACATGATCTGTGCTTAGGCAGCTCCTTTTTGCAGTGACAATGTCACCAGCTGTTGAAAATACCCTCTCTGATGCAATACTGGTCCCTGGGACACAAAGATAATGCCTTGCAAGGCGAGCCAACAGTGGATATTCCCTTTTGTTTAACTTCCACCAGATCAAAGGATTTTCATTCAGCCCAGCAGGATTTTCAGCTTTGTATCTTCTAACTTCATCTTCAGCCCTTATTGCTGGAGTTTTCAGTCCCTGATCTTTTACTGTTGTTGAATAGACTGTTCCAAGGAGAGACTCCAAGGTGCTGGATTTCTTTGGCTTCTTGGGCAAAGTATCCTCAGCTTCTTTATCAGTATCATTGCCACCATCTTGCTGTTGAATTGGACAGAAAAAAAAAGATTGAGCATAATTTAACTCTAAAATTAAGTAATGTTCTTTCTAATCCAATCTTTTAATCATCAGTGAAAACACTCTTATTAAATCAAAACATTTCTAAATACTTACATCACGTGCAGCAGTGGCAGCCTCAGCCTGCAGCCTGGAGAAGGTGTCATTTTGATCTGAAGCAGACAGGAATGGAAGGGCCTTAAAGCGAGGATCCAGCACGGATGCTGCATACAAGGTGTCCTTTTGTCCATCATATCTTGGAAAAAAGGTGTAACAGTTTGAGTGAGGATAAGTACATGATGGAATATGGTCACTGACTCCTACAACTGAAAAACTAAAAAAAGGCACATAAAGTAAAAAAAAAAAAAAAATACATACCTTGTCCCCAAGTTATTCTTTACAGCAGCTTTTAAGTCCCTGACTACAGCGCTGTCTTCTAGGCTGGGGGTGAAGGCATCCTGAAGCAGGGCGAGCAGTGGGGCGATGACGGAAAGAGTTGGCTGCTTGTCCTCCGACATCACCAACGTAGCTTCTTTCATCGGTTTTAACACCCAGACCAAATCCTCAGCAGTTGTTACATCTTCCTCTGTTAGGGTGCACAAATCCTTTTCATTCCTGCGCACGTCTTGAGAAAGGAGAGTAGCAGAGATGGCTGGCTGTTGCTCCAAAAAGTGCTCCAGCATGTCCAGTGCACTGTTCCATCTTGTCACCACGTCAAGTGTTAGTTTGTGCGCTGGTAGTTGAAGCAGCTTCTGTTTTTCTTTCAGTATGTAGCTTGCCGTTGTACTTCGGTGAAAGAATGCTGCTATACGCCTCACACGAGCAAGCAGACGTGACAGCAGGGATTTTTAGACCTGCTTGTGAGGCTAAGTTCAGCGTGTGCGCGAAGCAGCCGACATGCATCAGTTGCGTTATTTCCACTGCACGAATCATATTTGCAGCATTGTCCGTAATCGATGTAGTGGGAAGTCACCGTCATGTAGGATTAAGTTGACAGCGATGTCCATGTTTCACAAGTTATGCCGACTCTCTCTGCTAATTGCATTTTCATTTGGATGTCGTCTTTCACTCGCGTGTACATCATGGGGATAACAGTTTCTGTCAGATGTTTGCGTTGCACCATAACGTAGTGTGGTTAGAGCACACGAAGGAGCCGCTTGAAGCCTTCATTTTCCACTACCGAGTAGGGGCGTAAATCTTTGCACACAAAAGTTGCGATGGCCTCTGTTATCTTAATGGCCCGCGGAGAATTTGCTGGTAATGCAAGCGAGTCCCTCAATTTCATTTGTTTAGCTCCGGAAGGTTTGTTGTCGGATGTTAGCTTAGCATGATACCTTGTCAGGTGATTTCGGAGATTTGTAGTGTTTCTACAATAACTGACCTCCGCTTGACAGATCTTGCAAACCACTTTAGTTTTATCCAGCACATCCTCTTTATTTTAAATCCAAAATGGTTCCAGACGTCAGACTTCAGTTGGGAGGGCTTGCTGAGCGGTGCGTTACTTGCGTCGGCCATTTTGCATTTGCCCACGCCCGCTCTTGAACGTCAACATCACTCACATCACTATAAAACTAATCGATCTCATTACCTACACATCGATTTTGTAAAATTTTACTGGAATCGATCCAACATCGATTAAATCGATTTTTTTACCCAGCCCTATTTATGAGTATCAGATATGTGTGACTGTTTGGGTGAAGTGTTTATATCTCCGTGAACACTCCCCAGAGGCCATTGTCCTTGATGTTATCAGCCGGCCCACAGGTCAGCAAAAGCATCCACAGGTGTCAGCGGGGGAGGGGGGTAGCCGGGGGGCTTTTCTGAGCACTCTCCCCCATAACAATCCAGGAGTAGAGATAGGAGGGCGAAATCCAAATATGTTATTTGTTATGTGGGCAAGCTGCACTGACTTTCATGTCAGCTTTTAGTCTTTTGCTGGCTCCACACAGTAAATCCAATTATCCGAATTGATGGACTTTTCCGCGCTTCACTTCCAGATTTTATCCCATCTCCCTTTGAGTTCAACCATCAAAGCCAGTCTGCGTTCCAGCACAGCCAGCCCTCGGCTCTGCTCCTTCACCTTCCAGGTCTGTCCGTTTACCGCCTTAGTGAGCGCATCATGCAGCCGGCAGACTGATCAAGGCCAAATGGCTCCGACATCCGCTGTATTTGCTGATACTTCAAAAATCCACAAAAAACAATAAGTAGAGATCCAAGTATCCATAATCCAAATGTAAAAGTTTCAAACGTCCAGGAATGACAAAGTCGAAAGACACACCGTTTTCCTTCCAGGAATTTAGGGTGTATCTCACAAAATAAGTCAAATCAGGACCGGACGGGTCCCCCTTTTGTTGCCTACCTGTCGAAAAAAAAGTATCAATAGTATTGAGAGACCAGCTTACCAGATCCATGTTTTTCAGAGTTCGGTTGATATGAAGAAAGTACCGAGAAAGACAAGACATAGCAAAGAAGGGGGGGGGGGGGGGGGGCGGATGAAAAGCTGCAGAGGAGAGAAAAAGACGACCGACCTCAAAGAGAGACAGAACAGACTGTATACTCACTGATAATTATACGCTTATAATAACAAAGAAAAAATCTCAAATAATAGAGTTAAGCACATTTTCCCAAAGTAAGAGTTGTAGTATGATCCAGATGAAGTGATCTATGTATTCTACAAGGTTGGTGTCACTACAATGATCTATACTGTACCTATTGGCTATTATATGCTTGTAATAACAATGAAAATCAGTCAAAAAATAAAGTTAAGCACATTTCCCTAAATTAAGAGTTGTAGTATAAACTAGATGAGTGTAGTTATTGCCCATTTTATACTTGTCAAGAATCAGGGACAGATGGACCCAGTATTCAGCCAAAAAGAAGCGAGGTACGTGGAATAACCAGGTTTTAATAAACAGAACTGGTTAGTGCAGGAACAGACAGTCTCAATGGTCAAAATGGGAATCCAAAAACGGGTACACAGAGAGGCAGTCCAAAAACAGGCAGAAAAATCAGAAACAGGTCCTGGCTTAGGTCGGTAAACAGGTAAGCTATCACAACAGGGCAGGAAAATCAGGATCAGGTATCAGGCTGGCTCAGAACTCCAGAGGCTAAATGGGTCAGGTCTACAAGCTAACAGGGTACAGGGAATGCTGGACAAGACTCACCAATAGGCATGGAAAACAATGATCTGGCAGAGTGCGGGAGACAGAGGCAGGTATAAATAGGGGAGTGAGCAGGTGAATTGAGTAGAAACTGATTACAGGAAAACAGGTGGAACTAATCAGAGGCAGGGAAGTGACTGACAGAGAACCGAACTGATAGGTTGGTGACTGCTGACAGGGGAGGTGACAAACTGATTGGGTGAAAACAGGGAGGTGAGCTGGCAGGTGAACAGAACTGAACTAAAAGCTTGCAGAACCCTGACTGATAATATAAAATGAAGAACAAAAGCAAACCACAACAAAACTCAAACTATTCTATAAATCAAAACTAAGTCAGAACCTAAACCCAAGGTAAAATCGAAAGAAGTACAAAACAAATCAATAACAAAACTCCAAATTATAACAATACTTATTCTAATAATAAAATAGGTGCCATTTGCCATCTAGGCTTTGGGAAATTCCTCAAAAAATGTATTATTTTCAAATCCAATAAATGTGGTATGATACACATGAGATCAGATACATATGAAATGAATTTGATAATAATCTACCTCTCCTTGGTGACGCTTTTGAATATTTCTCTATGATTGTTTTTCTGGTGTAGCAATTTGCAGACGGTCCCTAAGTATCTGCGGAGCCGCAAGCTCTGCATTGGGTCCAATGTAATTCTCCCAGCGCGGTGGGAGACTCGTTTTGAGGAAACTACGGTTGTAGCTGACTGTCTGCCTTGCTGTGGTTACAGAGAGGTGTGGGTTTGTAGAAGAAACCATCCGCCGACGAGTTATTGTTCCGGAAAAGCCGTATCTGTGAATATATTGCCAACTTTACTGCAGTCAGTAACTGCAGTCAGTAGAGAACAGTATTAAGAGCTTTGAACATAAAGCGTTTCAATGCTGGTTCACTTCTTTATGCTTAGAAAGATATTCACAGATTCGGCTTTTCCGGAACAATAACTTGTCGGCGGATGGTTTCTTCTACAAACCCACACCTCTCTGCAACCACAGCAAGGCAGACAGTGAGCTACAACCGTAGTTTCCTCACAGTGAGTGTAACTGCCATCAAGAGCAGTTATGTTGTTTAAGTTAATTTCATAGTTTTAATTTGCAATGAATATGTTAAAAAACAATGTTGATTTAATAAAATCAACAATTGAGGGTAAAAATGCACATTTGGAATATCTGTTAACATTCCAGGGTGGAACCAATGTTCAGTGTGTTGTTTCTGGTCGGATCGATGGTTTAAATACACGCTAGATTCGGTAGAGGGCAGCACGCTGGATTTTTCCCTGTCCGTGACTCTTGCAAGGAAGATTGTTGGGTTTGCACATTCCTGAAGAAGATGGTGCTGTAAGATGCATTTTTATTAACCCCTTCAACTTAATGCGGCCAATGAGGTAAACAAAGTTTATTTTGTGTTTCTATAAAGGAATATGTTTATATTTGTGATATCTGTTAAGTTAATTAGTCACATGTCTCTAAATGTTACACAAGGGTGTCAACCTACTAATTCAGGAAAGTTTATATTGTTACAATTACTCTTTGTTTATTCTCCATGAGAATGCCTTATTGTATGAAAATTGATTATTCTATGTTTTTGTACAGTTCTTACGGCATCGTTGATGACACCTGTGTCTGATTAAATGCCAGTAAACACAAAGAACGCCTTGTGTCCGTTATTCGAATTGAAGGGAGTTTCACTGAGTCTCCCACCGCGCTGGGAGAATTACATTGGACTCTATGCAGAGCTCGCGGCTCCGCAGATGCTTAGGGACCGTCTGCAAGTTGCAACACCAGAAAAATAATCACAGAGAAATATTCAACAGCTTCACCAAGGAGAGGTGGATTATCGTCAAACTAATTTTATGTGTATCTGATCTCACTTCTTTCATACCATATTTTTTAGATTTGGGAAAATAATACACAAAAAAGGAGCCAGAAATAATCAATAAAGTCAATTTTGCTAGGTGTAGGATAAAAAAACAGATCCATTAAAAATAGCAGTTTGCTCTATAAATCAAATAGCTTAGGATAAAGGGCTTTCATTTTAATCAGGTTTTGTAATTTAGATAAGTAATACCTACACTTATATCATTAAAATAAGTATAAAATTATCAATAAGAACACTATGAATCATTGTAGTGCCACAAAACTCATAGCACACATAGATAACCTCATCTGGATCATACTACAACTCTTACTTTGGGAAAATGTGCTTAATTATATTTTTTTAAAATTGTTATAATAAGTCTATAAAATCAACAATGCCCACAGTTTACATGTTGAAGTGCCATCAAACTCAAAACACACATAGATAACTTGAACATGCTAAATGAACATAACATTGGCATTATTGATGCAGATAGGCTTATACGGATAATAACTACATTACAACCAAAGACTATTTAACTTTTCCTTAATTGTTTGCATTATGTCAGAGCATGAGATTAAACAACATAACATGAGCACACAGCTTGCTAATGGAAACTTACACAAAATAAAATCACACTGAATAATAAAAAAGCTTGTGCCCTCTACTTCATTCATACTCGCAAAATATGCTCAATTGGCTGAAACCAGGGAATCGGAGGCAACAGAGGAGAGAATTGCAACGGATCTGGGAGAAGACAAATGTCTCTCCATCTCTCTCCTCGCTTTACGTCTTGTACGTCAGTAAAGGGAAAATTGAATTAGGGCCGAAAGTTTTATTTACAAGATTAAATTGAGAGACACAGTCTCTCTTTCGAAGCGCCTCCTAACAGCGCTGCTCATGGTGCGGTGACTCTGAACCTCTACCAGCACTGACATCCGTGTCTCGCCCACCCCCCGCTGCTATGGAGCCAGATGGTCTCGATATTCACAAATGCACATATGTGATTCATACATGCACAGGAAACAATGGATCCGACGTCGAAAGCCGCCTCTCTGCTCCCTTCAAGTCGCTCCGTATCTGCCCACAGCGCTCCTTGGTCTCTGAAGTTGGATATTGGATATTAAAGCTCAGCGGGATCTCGCTCACAGTTGATCCGGCTGAGGGACCCCGATTTTGGCCAGATGTAGATGAAGAAGAACCAAAGACTTAAAAAGTGGGCTTCTTCAGGACTAGGAGAATTACATCCCTGAGTATAAATGTTTCTTAAGCGATAGTAACATTCTTTGGGTGTTTAATTTTCTTTTTGAAGAATGGCAAAGGCATCAAGAGTTATAGAAGTCTGATCCCTGTACACAGAATATTTTTCAAATAAGCTTTAGTTTGTCACGAGATGAGGGAAAGGGCAGGTCAAACGTTATTTTTGACAGTTGCTACCTCATCTTCACGGGCTACAACTTAATTAACCAATGAACTTACACATTTTAACAGGTTCTTGTACCACTCAGGCATCATCGTTGAATGCGCCCTACAATCAACAGCATGTTCGCTCAGGGCATCAACCAGACATACTAGAGTGGGGTAGTGGCATCTTATAACATGGCACTACTGATTGCAAAGGCTGGCTTACCGTTTACTGATAGGGAGTCTCTTATTATTCTTGCAGACAACAACGTCCTCCTGATGGCCTATGTCCATTATGTGTCCTGGAGGGACCTGGTGGAAGATTTCCTTTTCGGGGAATAGCTGACCCCAGACACGCTTCTCGCTTTTCCCACGTCGTATCTTGTGTAGCAAGGGTTCAGCTAAGCTCTCCACATGCAGACGAAATCTTGGAACCAGCTGAACCTGGTTAGGTCTGTCTAGATGTGAAAAAGATGGCAGCGGCCCACCAAGCACAGGGCTCTCACTAAATAAAGTGCTATCAGTCCCATAAAGTTTTTCTTCTTCTTTAACATAGTGCTTCTTTCCCTCAGCGTGTCAGTCCTCAGTTGTTTTTCAAAAATTTAATAAGCCCAGAGTGCATTAATCTTTCTCCTTGGCCTCTCAGTCTAGCAGCTTTTCAAAAGCCCAGAGTGCATTAATAGAGTATTCCTCAAATGATATCAAATGACTAAAATTAGACGCAACTGTTGGGGCCTCTTGTGATCGCACAAGCAGAGTGGTAACATTTGAAAAATGTACTTGCATGAGTCAAATAGTGAACAGATCTGTCCTGAATATCGTCTTAACACAAAATAACATGGCAACAACAAAACACAGCTGCTGTGTTGGTATCTGCTGGAGTGACTAGCAGTATGGAGATCATGATCATATGAAAGTTTTTTTTCAAAACCCTGAAGGATTGCAGAGAAACGTCTGTGTTTGATACGAGCTTGTAACTGAGAGGACTTTACTGTGGAATCTGACCAAAGACACCTAAATGTGGTCTCTACTTTTCCTCAGTTTTAAAGAGCCAACACTCAAAGGCTCAGACCTGAAACCAGCGACTGCAGCATCTGGACAGGTAAGCTACATTTATTTGGCTTTTTCTCAGCGGCTTTAAAACTTCATAAAATGAGCGCTCTAATAAAGTAAAACATACGGCTGCAATAATACATATATTTTATCTCAGTATTAGCTGTACTTCTATGTGGATTCAGCCTGTCCTACTTTTCTACTAATACTGCTTTCTTTCCGCTCATTCTGAGGCCTCTACATTTAAATCAACCTGTCAGCTGTTCTTTGCTGGATTTCTCCATTGAATTAGGTTGAAATGAAGCTCCTGGGACGTCATCATCTTCCAAAAAATCAATATTGGGGTTGTTGGCAATGTCATTTGCACTCTTCCTGTCCAACCAGCCAGGAAACCGTGACGTGAAAAAGGTGATGTCATTTGACAACTGCCCCATTGACACGTGAGTGATTTCTGTTTTCATTGGTTAATGGTTGATCACGTGAAGTGTTGTTGGGCATCTGTTGCACACTCGAACAAAGTGATGTCGAGACATGCAGTGGTTGTAAAGTTTCTTTACTTTGTTTTCTTTCCGAAAATGCCAACAACCTCTACACATAAGACGTGCGTCACACCATGGCTGTCCGTTAATAATAAAGTTCACGTCCTCCAACACATAAACTTAGGACCCAGGGCTGCCCTAAGCGCCTGTTCAAAACTGATCTCTTTTGAACTCATTTCACTCTCAGCCAGAATTGTTACCTATATGTAATGAATATTCAGCTTAACATAACCACAGTGCTTTTTAATAACAAAACAAAATATTTCTCCGACAGGTAAAAAGGAATGGAATTGAATTTAATGAAAGGCGGGGGGGGGGGGTTCCTTGATCTAAAGTCCCCAGCAACTGGTCCCCCACACTCTCCCCCTCAAACTGAATGTCGTCCCGACATAATGACATCTCCCGAGGAACTGAGTCTTCAGCTGGTATGGGGGCAGGTTTGGAAGACAGTCTCTTGGTACACCTCTCTGTCTGACACAGTTCTTCACATGGCGTCTATCCCCCTCTTCCTGCCATGTTGAAACAATTGACATTACTGGCCAGGTAATATCTGTATGGTCACTCTGCCATTTCTGCAGGTTGTGTATCTCAGACTGTAAAGTTTGTCTTTAAGTTCCTACCCCATAACCTTTTATTTGGACCCACTTGTCCTACTCTATGCCCAACATATATACATACATATATATCAGTCTAAATCAACCTAATAGCGGGCCAAACTCCAGATGTGCACTTATCAGCTATCAATATACTTTCAGCTTACAGTTCTAATCCCCTCTGTTCTGTACAGGTACCTAACTCGTGTACCACAACCCGAACATATAATGGAACAATGTAACCTAACCCCAATATGAACTGAACATTACTTGTGCCTAACCATAAGTGTTGGTTGGCCTAGCTTGCTGTATGTGAGTGTTTTGGGTGGATTGCGTTGTCTGAAAGGATACTGTCTCGGAGCAGGTTCCGGCCCTCTCTCGTCTGCTTCATCAGATGACACCGCCTCGCCAGAATCTCGTTCGTCTGCTTCATCAAATGGCGCTGTTTCCGCAGGATCCTGTCCATCTGCTTTATCAGATGCCGAGTGCTCCTCTGCCGCCCATTCGTCTTCCTCTCCGTCCACCTCTCCTTCCCGCTCCGGCTCTGGTTCTGCAGCCACTTGAGTATCCTCAGCATCCTTCCTCAGCTGACCTTCAACTTGTTCAGGTTGCACTCTTGGATGGGTGATGAACCTCCAGTTGTCTTCGTCATCGGAGCTGCTGTCATCCTTCTTGTCAACACAATCTCCTTGTTTCCTTTCGTTTCTACTCCGTTGCTGCCTTTCCTTGCCCATCATGTGTTTCACATCTTTCTCTGTTTCAGCAGTCAGAAAATCACACGGCAATAATAAGTTTCTGTGCAAAATTCTCGTCTTACCCGTGCCTTTTTCTGGATGTACCGCATAAACAGGACTGTCCTTGTGTTTTCTTTCAGTGACTATATAGACCTTGTCCTCCCAGTATGACCTGAGTTTTCCAGGTCCTCCTTTCTCCTTGAAATTTCGCACCAAGACCCTAGATCCTGGCTGCAGTTCCACTCCATGAATTCTCCGGTCGTACACCATCTTCGCCCTGTTCCGCTCCTTCTGTGCTGTCTCGGATGCCAACTTGTAAGCTTCTTGCATCCTTTGTCTCCACTTGCTGGCATAATCACTGTGGGAGGTGCTCTGCTCAGTTGGAGGTAACCCAAACATCATGTCCACTGGCAGCCGAGGACTCCTGCCATAAAGGAGGTAGTAAGGTGCATATCCGGTTGCTTCACTGCGCGTACAATTATACGCATGCACCACTTTGGGCAGGGAGCTCTTCCAATCTGACTTTTCTTTTTCTGTCAGGTTTCTGAGCATTGAAAGAAGAGTTCGATTAAATCTTTCTGCTTGACCATTTCCAGCTGCATGATAGGGAGTTGTACGGGAGCCTTGGATGCCACAATACTTTTCCAGCTGAGCAAACAGCTTGTTTTCGAATTCTTTACCCTGATCGTGGTGAAGTTTAGCTGGAAATCCAAACTTTAGGGCAAAGTCTCCGAAGATCTTTTCTGCAGCAGTTTTCGCCGATTTGTTTGTGCATGCATAGGCTTGAGCAAAGCGTGTAAAGTGGTCTATGACAACCAGAATGTATTCATATCCTCCTTTACAACGCTCCAAATGAAGGAAGTCAATGGAGACCATCTCGAACGGGTGAGTGGTAACAATATTGACCAGCGGTGCTCTTGTTATCCTATTTGGATGTTTCCGCTTTAGGCAACTACAAACTTTTGTTACATAGTGTTCCACATCCCTCTTCATATATGGCCAGTAAAATCGGTCACGGATTAAGTTCAATGTTCTTTCCACACCAAGGTGTCCCATTTCCTCATGCAGTTCTTTATATATTAGCTGGTGGAAAACCTTAGGCAGTACAAGCTGAACTCGAGTGGAGGACTTCCTAAAAAGGATGCCATCTTCATCGACACAAAGTTTGTTTCTTTCTCTAGCAAATACAGAGATTTCATCACGCCAATTTCTTTTGGCATGCTGGGGCCACTGTTTTCTCATCACAAACTCACGCACCTTTCCAATCAATGGATCTTCTTCCTGTGCTTTTCTGAGTTCCTCTGCTGATATTTTGGCCACTGATGGTGTTACGTGTTCTTGTCCTTCATCATCGCAGGCCGCCATTATGACTGCAGGACACAACCACGGCCCCTGATCATGAGATGTTAGTTGAACTGATTGTGTGACAGACGAAATTACCTCTGGCTCCATCTCCTGGACACATGTCCGCATGTACTCCTCCATGTCCAGGGGCATCCTAGACAGCCCGTCTGCGTCCCCATTAACTTTCCCCGGTCGATACTTAATGGAGAAGTTAAAGTCTGCTAATTCGGCTATCCAGCGGTGTGTGGTGGCGTTTAGCTTGGCTGACGTTAAAACGTAGGTTAGGGGGTTATTGTCTGTATAGACAACAAAAGAGGGTGCATAATAAAGGTACTCTCTGAATCGTTCACAGATTGCCCACTTCATTGCTAAGAACTCTAACTTCCCAGAATGGAGGTGGTAATTCTTTTCTGGGGCAGTTAGTGTTCTTGACCCATAACCTATTACCACAAGTTTGCCTTCCTGTCTCTGGTACAATACTGCACCGAGGCCTTCTTGGGAAGCATCGCAGTGCAATATGAATGGTTTCTCAAAGTCAGGGTAACCTAATAGAGGAGGAGACAGCAAATACTGTAACAGCTGGCAGAGAACATCCCTATGCTGTTTCGTCCATTCGATTGGATGGCTTGAGGGCAGCTGGTCTGAGCTTTTGTGTTTCCCCTTGTTTGTTTTTGACCCTCCCCCTTTCACTACCTTTACAGGTTTCTTTTCTATGGACAACAGGCTGTACAGGGGCTTAGCCGTGCGTGAGAAGTTGGGAATATATGGACGATAATATGATAGAAAGCCCAACATTTTCCTCAAGTCACCCACTGTTTTTGGTATGCGGTCTTTGAGTGCTTGTACAGGTGCGATCTCAGCAGGATCCATACAGTAGCCATCCTTGGATACAATCTTCCCCAGAAACTTCACCTTGTCTTTGAAGATTTCACATTTTCTTGGAGTTAACTTCACTCCATGAGTCTGATAACGACGCAGCACCTCTCTCATGTCGTGTAGGTGGTTCTCAAATGACTGGCTGTGGACTAGATTGTCATCCAAATATGGCTGAGATATTTCATCCCTAAGACCTGCGAGGCACTCCTCCATACTTCGCTGGAACTCTGCTGGAGCAGAGGACAGGCCAAAGGGAATCCTGATCCACTCATATAAACCCCAAGGTGTTATGAATGCGGTCAGTGGTCTGCTACTCTCCTCCAGGAAACCCTGATGGTATGCCTTGCCTTGGTCCAAGACAGAGAACCATGCACTACCACTCAGGTTATTAAGCATATCCTGCACACGAGGGATGGGATGACGATCCGGAATGGATTTCCGGTTCAGCTCACGATAATCCACACACAATCGGAGGCTCCCATCTTTCTTCCGCACACAAACTACGGGTGATGAATATGGAGATCGGGACTTTTGAATCCAACCTCTGTTCAGCAGGTCTTCCAGATATTCCTTTACCTCCTTAAGAAGTGGTTTGGGGACAGATGTATAAGTTCGCCTTACTGGGGTTGTGTCACTCAGCCTGATTTTTAGCTGCAGGGATGGGATGCACCCCACATCATGCTCATCCTTAGAGAATGCATGACATTCCTCACGGAGCATCCTACTTACATCATCTTGCTGCTCAGGAGTCAGGTGGTCAATGGGCACTGGGGGGTCCCACAGATCCTGGTTGGATGCATCAGACTCTCCGTATTCTCTATGTGGTACGTCAGAAGCTCGACAGTTGTGGTCGCTGGCAGGTGAGATTATCTCAGTTTTCTTTTCTCTTTCACTGACAGGTCTGGCTTCAACAGGATAAACGGCTTTGATCTGCTGCAAGTATCCCAGTACAGTGCGGGGTATCAAGGTAATGTCTGAATGGCTGTCATTTGTGACTGGGATCGACACTGCTGACCGGTTTCCCTTTTTTAGGCAGACAACTGTTTTTAACATGTTCAAGCCCTCCGGCCATTTTGGGACCACCTCAGGCTCAAACAGTACTTCCTGTCTTTTTGCAAGAGGACCAATCCTCACACTACACTTCACCTCTTTAGTCTGACCGGCAGGGATCACTGTTTTTAGACGTCCTATTTTCACCATAGCTTCTTCATTCTTTTGGTGAGCTGTTTTTACTAAGTGAATTAACACATCTGCCTTTTTGCAGTCGAATGAGAAAGCCTCTTTTACTGCTATGGATGTGACATCAGGATGGTGCTCCATGCCATTCTTTACTAAATGTTCAATGACATTGTAGCCAATTATTGGTGGCTCAGCCACTCCAGGCTCATTAGAGACGAGCACTGGCACAAGCAGTTCTGGATTCAGGCCTCCCTTTGATCCTAGTTTGAATTTTACTTCAACCCAACCTGCAAAGGGGATGGGAGTCTGGTTTGCTGCTCTCCCAACCAAAGTCTCTCCCTCCTCTAAGAGCTCACCTGTGTCGCGTAACTTGATGTGGGGAAGTTGGGATCTCCTCAGGCTTTCATTTATGATGGTGACCTGTGAGCCGGTGTCCCACAATGCCTTGGTTGGCACATCCTCGAAGAAGCAGTCCACCATGCACTTATTTCCTATTAGAGCCCTCAGCTTGGTGTGATGATGTATGGAGAGATGACTAGCATAAGTGGAACCTATAATTTTTTTCTCTTTCTCGTCCCTTTCCACTTGCGCCTCCAGCTGTCTAATCCGTTCGCAGAGTCGGTCATACACCTTTTCCTCAGCTTCTCCTTGGAGTCCAGTGTGTTGTTGTGAACATGTGGAGGTTTGCATATTCACATTCATGCCGTCAGGTGCCACAGTCAACCTTTTTGGTCCCCTGCAGCCCCTCGAAAAGTGTCCCAACTGTCCACACTTAAAACAATGCTCACATTGATCACTTATGTTGTGCTCTTCACATCCTTTACATCCCCTTTTAACATTCCTTCTTGCTTGGTGGGTAGACTGGGAGCTGGTCATGCTTTTTTTCATTTCAGCAATCTCCTCTCTGAGCAGCCTTACTGTTTCACACAGCTCTGACTCCCTGGAACTGATGGGTGCAGGTGTCTTCCGAGTTTTTGGCTTCACCACTTCAGCTGCCTGTTCCTGGATTGCCAAACTGGTGTTAGGTGCAGCCTGGTTTTGCTGCCTGATCTGCATTTCTGTTTGTAGCTCGTTAATTTTTGGAATTTTAGCGTTGTAGCTTTTCCTCTGTTTGGACTGTCGTTCTGAATCCACACTTGCAGCCTCATTCATCTTTTCAATAAGAGTCTCATCTGTCACAGTTTGATCATCAAGGCAAGGCTTTAGCTGAAACTTTATGTTGTCACTCACCAGTCCAGTACTGACTGACCTCAGGAATTTCCTCTGAATGAACTCGGTGCTGTACTGCTCATCAGCATCAACTTCTCTTGAAGCAAGCAGCAGCCTCTCCTTCAGTTCAATTGCTCTAAAGAGGAAATTTTGGGGGGATTCGCGACTGTCCTGTGTGATATTTATCAGTCTTTGATAAATATCAGTGGAGCTATCCTCTTTGAAATGTCCCTTTAAAATTGCTTTGAGCTGGGACAGGGTCAGATCTCGTTTAATTTCCAGCATGTCACGAATGCTTAACCCAGGGCTGATTGATTTTATTACAGCTTCTATTACTTCAGCCTCACAATGTCCTTTACTCAGGCCTCTCTCAATCTGATGCATTAAATTTGTGTATGAGAGTCTGTCTTTCTGACCCTTCTCCCCTATCTGACCACATATTTTAAATTCCCTCCGTATGGTCACTTCTGGGAGCCTATTTGCTGTGGTTGGCATCACATTTTCAGCCACTGTTATCTGAGGCTTGCCATTTATGTGTTCATTTAGCCTCCGTACCTCCTCTTGCAAAGCTTGGTTGTTAAGGTGGAGCTGTGAGTATTTTTCTGCTAAATCTATTTGTTCAGTTACAGCCTGGGTACTCTGTGACGTGTTACACGTTTCTTCCTCTTCACCAGTAACTTCAGAATGTTGTGATATCAGTTCAATTGATTTTAACATTCTCTGAAGATAGCACCTCGCCACCTCCTCTTCTTCATCGTTAATCACAGCATCAATGGACTCTGTTATTAATCGTATTAACGCTCGCCTTGTTACAGAATGTCCGCTTTGGATTTTAGTTTCTGTACACACCTCTTTGAGCTGATCCAACTGTAAGAGCCATAGCCGCTGAGAGACGGTCTCCGCCAACTCCTCCGTGTCGGTCGCGCGCCGTGCATGCGTGCTCCCGCCGCTGCTCGCTCCGGTCAGCATCACTCAAAGAAAGTCCCGCGACGAAGCGTTGATAAATCTCGGTGGGACCTCCAATATTTTGTTGCACACTCGAACAAAGTGATGTCGAGACATGCAGTGGTTGTAAAGTTTCTTTACTTTGTTTTCTTTCCGAAAATGCCAACAACCTCTACACATAAGACGTGCGTCACACCATGGCTGTCCGTTAATAATAAAGTTCACGTCCTCCAACACATAAACTTAGGACCCAGGGCTGCCCTAAGCGCCTGTTCAAAACTGATCTCTTTTGAACTCATTTCACTCTCAGCCAGAATTGTTACCTATATGTAATGAATATTCAGCTTAACATAACCACAGTGCTTTTTAATAACAAAACAAAATATTTCTCCGACAGGTAAAAAGGAATGGAATTGAATTTAATGAAAGGCGGGGGGGGGGGGGGGGGGGGGTTCCTTGATCTAAAGTCCCCAGCAACTGGTCCCCCACACATCTCTGAATATATCAGTAAAATGAACTGTCAACAAATTCTTCAGTGAGGACAGCCCTACATTGCTTGATGCACCTTGGGTTAAATGTTGTTATATTGTGAATCTAATTGTAAACACCTATCAGAGGTCCAACAAAATTGTATCAGAGACCAGAAAAAATTGTTATTTATGGGACTTTAATTTGCAATTTAAACACCCAAAAAGGCTGTGTGGCCTTTCTTTCAGTAGAAACACCAATTTGACTTAAATTCTACTTCACAGCTCTTACCAGAAAATCTTACTAGCAACTCAAGGCCTCAGGGTCATGTTACAACTAAAATAATATTTTCATGTTCTTTACCAGTTTCTCCAGTTAAGCAATGTACAAACATGACCTAGTATGCCTAAAAAAACAAAAGTTTGGAGAAAATGTTTAAAAATGGCCAGATTTACTCAGCAGCCCATCAAGTTGTTGGGGGGATAAAAACATAAAACAGCTCCCGTGTGTGTGTGTGTGTGTGGGGGGGGGGGGGGGGGGGGGGGGGGGGGGTGGGGGGGGTGTATGAGGATAATGGAATGGTCAAGAGGAAATTGGTTCAAAAAAGTGGAGAAACACTGCTATAGAGCTTAGTTTCTAATATATATTTCATGTGCAATTTTGTGATGCATTCACTGTACGGTGCTGCTTATACGTCATGTCAAGCTAAGAATTGTGGGATACCTTAAGGGTTCTAGGCGCTGGTGAGGGACTTTGTGGGTCCCAAGGCTAAACTAGCCATTCAGGCTCCTTTTTCTACCTCCTCCCTTACTGACTACTCCATTCACACAGCACTGGTCATGGGATCTGTTGAGACATTTCTGCTTTGGCTAAAGAGTCCTGGCTCTATAATGGGATTCAGATGGAGCAGTTTTCAGATCCGGTTTCCATCTGCCAGACTACACAGAAAGGACAGCTCTGCTACAACAATGGTTAACTTAGAGCAAAGATGTCCTCTCATTGGTCTGATGTGCATTACAGCAAAAGGTTCCAGAAGCTATATTATCTATTTTCTCATTGCTTTTTGCTGCAAAATGTCACAAGCCACAGAGACAGTTTACATTATTTAATTGTGTTTGATACGGAAAATGATATTAAATCAAGACAAAAACAAATACTTAATCATAACACTTGACTACGTGTTTTAAATACTGATTTACATGTTTAACTGTTTAGTAGTGTGATTAAGAAAATATTGTCCACTCATGAAATTTAATACATCTTTATTGAATCAAATGTTAGTAAATATATTCTTATTTCTCCACAACCACTATCAAGCTATTTCCTTCTGGATAATCTTCATCTAAACTAGTGCACTTTCACATCTCCCACAGGTGCTGGGTCCCAGGTATTAAGTGTTCACTTATATACAGTAATCTTATCATTTATTTATTTATTTATGTTCTTTCACTTTCTTTTTTCAAGTATCACATTACACATGTCAGCTTACATAATAATATATATGATTTAGCAATGGCATCCTAGGTGTTATTCGAGTGTATCTGTTGCTTTATGTCTGTTGGTTGTGCTGTTCTTTTTGTGTCTCTCTTTCCAGGTGATGGAGCAGACGGAGAACGTTTTATCATTCTCTCCCTTTTGTCTCTTCTTTCTTTCACCTCTACTCTTTTTTTTCTTTTCTTTCTCTTTCACTTCTTGTTCTTCCTTTACTCTCCCATTATAATGTCCATATAATTTGAAATTCTCCCTGCAGGAATCATAATAAAGCTATTTACAAGCATAAATCAAGTAGAGCACTATGGCGAAAGCTGTTTGCTCCACTTGTGAAAGCAAAATCTGTCGAGCTCCATCTGGCATTGAGACATCAATTCCTATTGCCATATTGCTAGACAGGACACTGGGAAAAAATATATATTCTTATTTCATTTACAGATGATTACAAGTTCATTTAAAATTTCACATGTAATTGTTTCAGATTGTGGCACATTTGGCTCTAAATAGTGACAGAGGGGATTGTAATAAAACACACGTACAATGAAATTCATACAAACACCAGACATTTCTTCAACTACAGAGTCTAGATCTCTAAAAGGTCTGAATCCCTTTTTCCTTTATTCTAAAAGTGGTTAAAATATCCATCCTCTATACTCGCTTATAGGGGCTGGTGCCTGTATCTAAATGTCACTGGGCAAGACAGGAGGTGGTGCACCCTGGACAGGTCACCAGTCTATCTCAGGACAATGGAAACACACAACTGTACTGGCAATTTACAGTAAACAACAGACCTAAGAGTCACCGTTTTAGTCTGTGTTGTCTTTTGGTCTACACACCATGCAGAAAGACTTGATTTGAACCCAGGACTTGCTGAAGTCAGCACTGCTACCAACTGTGCCATTGTACAGCTGTGGTTAAAACATTCAACTGAGAAAAGACATAGTATGATTAGATCTCACTGATTTCTATTACACCAATATGTGACCTGCTATCCTCTATATCTGCATAAAAACAGTAAATCCTTCAACCGTTTGTTTTTTATACTTGCCAACTACTGATAAATGCATCCATTTTAAATTGAATTTTGGTTTTTAGTCCATCCTATTAATGTGTTCTAAATCATCTGGCATAAATCTATTAAAATGTAATGTTTTTATATTTGAAGATAAATTAAACTTATCTCTATATACATTTCGAGTGTAATTACTACAACTATTATTTAGTTCCATACTTAGTAATACAATAATGTAACTTTGGTTATACAAGCTGGATATAACAATGAATTTCCTGTTTTTGTTCTGGTAACAAGAGCTTTAAAATGGAGAGATGCTATTTTATTTTTCATATAGAAATACAAAGAAAAACAATGGCATGCATAAAACTATAGATTGTAAAGGTGGTTTACTGAGTAATATTAAACATCTACTTTCTTTCTAATGTTAAATAATCATGAACATTGATATATCAGAACACTTAAAATGAAAATTTACAGTACATATTGATATATTAATATATATGTCAGCTGTTTCTGAGGGCTAATTACATGTGACCTCCCAGGAAGGCAGGGTTAGGGGCTCAGAATGAGAGACAGGGGGATAAATGGGAGAATACTGGGACAACATGGACTAACCAAGTGTCTCATCCAGAGCGATTCAGAGCAGACATTAGAGACACAGGAGTATTATAACCATGCAGAAAGACAGTTTGGATATTTAAACAGCTGTAGTTGATCAACCCAAAGATCAGACGGCAATGCTGATTGGTTCACAGGAACAACAGTCCAGTCAGCTGGGAACCACGCAGGTGATGCAGAGTCCAGAACAATGGAGCAAGCTTGTAAATACATATTTACCATTAATTAAACTTTACATTAGATTATAATTGAATTGAGTATTTAAAAAAAATCGATCCAAATGAATGAAAACAGACAAGAAACCATTTCTGTACTTCAGAACTGGTCGCCTCTTCCTCAGTCAAACTGTTCCTGGTCTGGATGGTAAAGTCTCCACAGAAGCTCAAGATGAGGAAGATCTGGGCTCAAAACCTAATTTTGAATCACTTTCACACTCTAACAGAAAACAGAGCTCTCAGTGGACCCTGTTCATTTTTCCTCATATCAGCCCCAGATGTTCAGAGAAGTACGGGTCGAGCTCAGTGAGATAGCTGATCATCTCTGAACTTGCATCATCACCTTTTCTCCTCACCGTGTCAACTAAAAGTCGAGCTTTGTCTCTTATTTTATTTTCCTCTACTTCCTCCCTCTCAGCATCACTGATGACGTTTATTTCTAGAAGTTTATCCAGAAGACTATTCAGATTTGCTTCTGATATCCCATTGATTATTTTGGTCCGATGTTCTCTTAGCTGCTCATCAGCAGAGAGACCCGTGTTCTCTCTCTGAGATAAAAGAGGAACATGGCTCTCCCAAACAGAGCGGGAGCCGTTTCTTTCTTTAACACTCAGCCTAATATCTTTAGTGGGGCTTTTTAAAATCACCTGGATGGATGTCAAGTGGTTGTTGTATGATTCTGCATCAAACTCTGCTTCTGTGGGCTGAACCAGAACTAAGTCTCCTGCAGGATCTGTGAACAGAGTGTAAAACTGATTTGGCTGCAGTCTGCAGAGTTGAGGTGCATCTATGAGCGTCTCAGATCCAAATAATTCCTTTCTCTTCCGCTTCACATCCCGGATCACAACATTTGCTGGAAGAAGCAACACATTGAGGAAAGATGGTTCATTAGGAGCAGCTGGAGGTTTGAGGAACATCCGAACCAAGGCTTTCAACAGCCAAAGGTATGTGATATAAGGCTCAGCTGGAGGCTTGTAGAACAGCAGAACCAAGGCTTTGACCGGGTCAGGAGAAGAATCTTCATCCTTGACGACACCAAAAGCAGAAAACCCTGTGATGTTGATGATGACGTGAGTTTCTGTGATCTCCTCAGGCTTGATGAACTCAATGCCGTGATCACCTATGTGAGCGACTGACAGGTAGGTACATCCTCCTGTGGAGCGGATCTCACAGTGAGGAAGATGAAGCTGAGCCACAGACTGCTGCTGACATCTGATGTCAAACAGAGGTCCTGCAGGCTTCTTGCCATGTTGGCTCAGTAACCTGCTGCTCCAAGGAACAATCCTGTAAGACACGTCTCCTTCTGCCTTCATGGCAAACACCAGACCGCTCACTCTGCACTGGTACAGACCTGGACTGGAGCACCGCAACCAGTAGGTTTCATCATCTTCACCACCTTCATCATCTTCATCACCAGTGAAATCAGGAGTAAACTCCTCAAAGCTGCTGTGTGTATTGGGTAAACTTGCAGCTCGGGGTAAGTGGCTGATGTCTGCAAGAGGATCCTGAGGAATCAGAGACTCAGAAGTCAAGGATGCATCGAGGGATGAATCACTGTGAAGAGTATCCAATGAAGCTGTCAATAGACTGGTTACCAAAGGATGATCGGACCTGTTTCTATCCATCCTAAGTTTTTGTCTTCTCCTTGGTACCATGGTACCTGCTGGACTGGAAACAGTACTGGTGGAATCAGGTTCAGTCATTTCTAATTCACGCTGATCCAGAAGTTTGTGAGAAGGCCCATTTCTTTTTTTACTCTCTTTCTTTGAAACATCATCTTGATGATAATTTCCTTTTCCCGTTGCTGAGTCTGTGGCTGCTTTCTTTGTTTGCGGAGAGAGATATCTTTCAAAATTGGACACACCATTGAAATCCCTTGACTGTGTCGAGGGTAGGCCACTCCTGAAAAATGGTGGAAATTGTTCGCTTTCACTCCAAGATCTTTGGCTGTACTGGTGGTAGTTATGTTTATGTGTGAGTGAAGAACAAGATCTGGGACTAACTGATTTATTGATATATTCTTTTGTCTCTGTGACGGTCATTTGTGCAGCCATGAAGATTTCCTCAGAAGTGACTTGTCTTTAGGTTGGTCCTGACTTTCAGAGCTAAGTGTGCTATTTACACCGACAGCTTCTTTATTTGCTCCAATTTCTACATAATTTTCAGAAGATCGTCTTTGCAACCAAAGGTCAAGTTTCTCGACATTTAGCTTCTTCTTCTTAGCTTTTTTTTGGGTTAGTTTTCCTTTCAGAACATAACAATGTCTTGTTTTGTCTCTGTCAGCAGCCAAAGAATCTTGCACCCTGGAAATGAAAAATAATGACAATTCTTGTTAATACTCATAATTTTAAAACAATAGGTAAAACTACAATAAGAACTTGTTGGGAACTAATCATGTGCTAATTAGTAGTTAACCAGAACTTACTGGGGAGCACACACCCAAGCCTTATATAAGGGATTATCAGATTACACAGACTGGGCTGCAGTAGACAGTTACCATGGAAATTACAGACAGACAACAGACATTGGAGACAGAGTCTGACATGGTTAGATTGGACAGAAGACTGATTAGGGGAAACGTGTCAGCTGGGACACGTCTGCATTATAGCATGATCTAGTCCTCCAACGTGACGAATAAACACTGATATCATACTGGGCACGCCCCTAAATTGGTGGACATAATTTGGGTCCTACTTAATGCCTGTGTGAGGAATGAATGGCTCTCTCTTGCGTCCAGAAATCTGCCCGTAACATTGTTGTGTGTGAGAGCCCAGTACTGAAGCTGTAAACATCCCTTTTAGATTAAATACGATAAAATATAGTTTTGTCTTTTTATTACTACAGAGTCTACAATGGAACACCACATTATTCAAGAAAAAAAAACTGGGGTGATTGCAGCCAGGTCAATTATTAAACACTAATTAAGAGATTACTGGTTATTTACCTGGGAGACCAATGAGAAACAAATTGGGAACTAATGGGTAGCTAACCCTTACATACATGGGAACAAATAGCCCGGCCTTATTGGAGTACTATTTTAACTTTGTGTAGTTAAGCATCATACCAAGTACTTACTGAGGAACCAATTTTACTGAATCAGTACCTGACTATTATCCAATATTAACTTAAACCTTTTCCATCTCTTACAAGTAAATATTTCTTTAACTGATCTGTTAGATACAATATCTATGATACAGTACTGGTTAATAAGATTTAGCTGTGTGTTCCTGTACTGGCTAACTATCAGTTAGTAATTGATTAGTTCCCAAGGCGTTCCCTAGAATTCAATCAAATCGCACACAAATTCATACACCGATACACAGTGCGGTAGGCAACTTGGGGTTAAGTGCCTTGCCCAGGGGCACATTGATATGTGACAAAGGGAAGCTGGATTTGAACCCACAAACGCCCATCAGTCGCCTAGAACATTTCACTGTTAAACAGAGAATAATTTTCAATTTACTCCTTTTCTTCGCTCTCTGATAAAAATTTCCCTTATACGCAATGGTGTGAACTCTGTGTGTGAAATGTTCATCAGTCCAATCTATCAGGAGCCTTGGATAGTCTCCCTAATTATTGTTCCCTCTTGAGCCAGAGTGTCCTGTGGTAGTGAGGGCACCGGTTGCGTCTAAGCCATACTCCGTCTTGAGTCCCCACGTTGTAGGAGCGTGGTGTTGTTGCCGGACCCACAACTGTCTGATCAACACCTGTTGACCAGGCTGAAGAGGTGGCAGGGTTCGAGTGCAACGTCTCCGGTTGAACTTCTGTTGTTGCGCTTTTAATGCCCTGTGCCAGAGGAGTGGCCCTGTAGGCTAACGGGGCTTTGTGGACGTCTCTTTCTTTCATTCATTGGGACTTGACCGTACTGACGGCCTGTTTTGCCTTCCTATTGCTGGTAACAAGAGCTGCTTGGCATAGTTGTATACTCTGGCAAACTGAGCAAATTTGTGGCAGGAGTATTGTGGGCCATTATCTGTGACAAGCACCTCTGGGCATCCAAAGCCAGCAAATACAACTTTTAACCTTGTAATAGTCTGTTTTGCTGAGGTGTGTTCCTGTAGGCTGCACACTTCAATGTAAAATGAGAAATAGTCTATTATGATTGTCAAGTTGAAACAGCAATTGGTGTATTTGTGTGAGTGCAATACCATCTCCACCCAGCTGGCACGTGGCCTACAGAAAATCAAGCACACCCGTCTCTCACTCAGGCCTTCAAGAGCTATAAGTCTACTCAGCACACCTGTGTTGAAAGAACCTCTACAAACAAAGACCTCATCTTCAAGCTCCTGCAGAAACACCACTGGTAGGAACTGAACTTTAAACCTGTATTCGGAGGACTTAGCTGGCTTTACAAAAATGGGAAAGTAGTTTATTTTGTTTATTTTTCTTGATGACTTGAAAGTAATTTGTAATTTGTTTGTTTGTAGGTTTTCAACCTGCTTGGGTGTCATGTATTGAAAAGTACAAGGATTTGAAGAAAAAAAAGAGAAAAGAGAAATAAAATGAAAAGATGACACTGAGAAGAGTTGGTCCTGGATTTCTTTGATGGGAGCAAGCCCTTGTCAAGTTTGGGCAGAAGCTAAGGTGATTTGTAGAGGCCAGAAAACTTGACAGTTGAAAACCAATGGAAACCAGTTCGAATCAATTGGGAACCAGTTGAAAACCAACAGAAGATCAGATGACAGTGAAGTCCTGAGAGGAAAGCTTTGACGAATCAACTCAAGGAGGAACATCAGGTCATCTCATCTATACAATCCACAATGGCTGAAGAAATGTTTGGAAAGTCAGTGAAACAATTGAAGCTGGATCGCACCATGGCAAAGTCTTCCTTCACCAAGCAAGCTAATTTCCTGAGCAGAAAAGCTTCCAACATGACAGAGATGGAACTACGGGAGGAGTTTAAAAAGCTAACTTCCGATGCCAGACATGTAAGTGATTCAAATGATGATTACAAAGCTGGACTACTGGCAGAGGTGGGAGATGAGGATGGTGAACTTGATAAACAGCAAACAGCTGATTTGGAAAAGACTATTAATGACTGTGAATTAAAATTAGAAGAAGTCAAACAAATAGTTCAGTCTAATTTGTGGAAAAAGTATGGTCAAGATGAACTCTATACTGCAATCCAAGAGGCAGAAAAGGCATGCAATGATGCTTCTGAGATAAAAGTTTTAACTGTGAACAAAAGCGCATATGAAGTGCAGCTGTCCTTCGTGGAGAATGTGATCCAGGAATCTATTAAAAGTTTTGTGACCTGGGAAGTGTGGATTCCAGTAGAAGAAAGGGACAATATAGAAGACAGAGTAAAACAAATGAAATTGATGAAAAATAAACTTCAAACAAGAAAATCTCAGTTTGCCATAGCACAAACGATTGCAGAGGAGAAGAGGAAATCAGATGCTGCTCAATTAGACCTTACATCTTTTCCTATACGAGCGCAACCTGCACCCAGTGTAAAGATTAGACCCATTTGTCTACCAAAATTTCATGGCTGTAAAAGAAACTTTCACAGATGGAGAAAAGACTGGGAAAGTCTGCAGAAGCAGGGAGAACCAAGTGGCTCAGTGGAAGTGAAAAAGTTTCAGTTGTTGGATAGTGTAGATGAAAGGATCTGTAATGAATTACACCTGTCTACTTATGATACTGCTGCAGATATGTTTCGAGTGATGGAAAATAGGTATGGCGACAAGTTAAGCATTGCTTTAGAAATTATTGAAGAGCTTGAGAAGACTCCACCCCGGAAAGCAAACCAGCCAAGGAAAGTGATAGATCTTATTCAAGAAATTGAAAAGGCTCTAGCTGACTTAACAGAGTTAGGTAATATTGGAGCAATGAAAAATCCTCTGGTTATTAAATCTCTAGAGAGTAAACTACCTGATGTTATAAAGAGAGACTGGCTAGTTTTTATGGTTAATCCTGCCAATGCAGTTACACCAGATAACCATTTTGATAGTCTTCTCAAATTTCTAAAAACACAGGAGGAAGTTCTAGAGAAATTGGAGCAACTAGGAGTGAGTGAAAAGGTTGAGAAGAAGTTTGAGAAACGACATGCTTTTACTCGATCCACAAGAAAGAATCATGCCTGTATTGTGTGTGGAGACACAAGACACGGAGATAAAATATTCTTCTGCAAACAGTTCAAAGTAATGAATTTACCTGAAAAGCTCAACATTGTAAAGACATTGGACACATGCAAAAGGTGTTTGAGAAAGCATGGAGATGCTGATTGCGTCAACACCTACCTTTGTAGAGATAAAGATTGTAAGAAGAGAAGCTTTTCAGATCACCATTTTCTCCTTTGCCCAAAGGGTAAAAGTACAAAGGTTGAGACTGATAAACCAAGAAGGGAAAATAGATTGACAGAAGAGCAGGAAAAATTCATAGCTGGACTTTCACCAGAACTAGCAGAAGAATGCAGAGAAGCCTTTTCAAATGTGACTGCTTCAACAAGAAACACAAGGCGTGAAGCCTCTGGTCTTATGGAGTCATATGGACTAAAGGAGCAACCTGTCATTCTAATGCTATTGGAAGTCACTGCGAACGCAGGCCAGAAAATTGGCACTTTGATTGACCTGGCTTCTGATACTAATTACATTACTCATCAAGCAGCTAAAAGGTTGAGCCTGGAAGGTGAAAACATAACATTAGTTGTTCATGGTGTTGGGGGAATGTCAGTCAAAGTTAGAACAAAAAGATACCTGCTAAAAGTAAGAGTTAAGACCCCCAAAGGCAAAGTGAAAGCTCACCAACTCATGTGTTATGGACTTAGTGAAATTGCTAAGGTGCTTAAAGTCATTCAACCTCAACAGTTGCAAAGGTTTTTCCCAGATGTTGGCCTGGAGGACCTTAAAAGACCAGATACTATTGAGCTGCTAATAAGCCACAGAGAAGGCAGACTGGCCCCTCAAAGAGTCAAGGTTGTGGGAGACTTGGTTCTGTGGAACAGTCCACTCGGCATGACCGTGGGAGGAGCTCATCCGGATCTTTGTGAAGACGTCGACGTGGCAGCATACAGGTCAGAAACGCACTTTGCTCGTTCCATGCGCATTGCTGCTGTGGAGTATAAAGAAGCCTGCAGTTTTGAAGAAGTTAAAGCAGAAAGCAAAAACACAACTACCAATAAAGAGTTCATTGATTGGTGGAAGTGGGAGAGCATAGGAGCAGCTTGTGAACCAAAGTGTGGTGGATGTCGCTGTGGGACATGTCAGCCAGGTGGGAAAGATATGACATTAATGGAGGAGAAAGAACTTGAAATAATTAAACAAGGCCTTACCTATGTGCAAGCAGATAACCACAGTGATGCTCCCCACTGGGATGCAAAGTATCCTTGGATTGTAGAACCCACTTGTCTTCCCAATAACAGGAAAAGTGTTGAATCAACTTTCTTAAGAATAGAAAGACGATTAAATAAAGAGCCTGAATGGAAAACTGTCTATGCAAGCCAGGTGCATGAAATGGTGGAGAGGAAAGCAGCAGTAAAACTAACAGAAGACACTCTAAACAACTGGAAAGGACCAGTATGGTATGTAAACCATCAGGTGGCGCCAAATCCTCATTCTGTGACCACTCCTGTGCGTTTAGTATGGAACAGCAGTCAAGGATTTGAAGGCCTAAGTATGAACGATATTCTGCTGAAAGGTCCTGATGTTTTAAATCCTATTCGTGCTGTTCTACTCAGGTTCAGAAGGGGACTGCATGCTGCCCTGGGAGACATTAAAAAGATGTATAACTCTGTGTGGCTAGAGGACCTGGAGAGACATCTACACAGGTTCCTCTGGAGAGACGGCTCAGAAGAGGAGATCGGTGAGTTTGCCATTACCAGAGTTAACATTGGGGATCGACCTGCTGGATGTATTGCCCAAGTAGCGATGCGAGAGACGGCAAAACTGCCCATGTTTGACAGCTGTAAAGAGGAGCGGAGGATCCTGGAAGAAGACTGTTATGTCGATGATATTCTAACATCTGACAATGACCCAGAACTTTTGCATAGACACATTGAGAAGGTGGAAGAGATCTTACAAGCTGGGGGATTCTGTTTGAAACCATGGGTTCTATCAGGTCAAAGTGGGAGGCAAAACATGTCCTTATCGGGCAGAGATAAAATCCTTAAACTCCCTAATCAGTTGGAAGAGGATGACAATAAGGCTTTGGGAGTGGGATATCTGGTGGAGGAGGATAAATTGTATGTGATGACATCAATTAACTTCTCAAAGAGGAGGAAAAAAATGAGGATGGGACAAAACCTAGAAGAAGGAGAAGTGAGAATAAAAACTCCAAATCCTCTCACTAGGAGAGAACTCCTTAGCCAAGTAGCTAGTCTTTTTGATCCCATTGGGCTAGTTACACCCACCAAACAAAAAGGAGCCATTCTAGTGAGAAAGGCTTTTCAAGAAACCAAAACTGCAGGCAAAGCAGGTGATACTTGGGATCAACCACTTTCTGATGGACTAAGAAATGAAGCCATTGAATTGTTCCAGGAGTATGTTCGCCTGGGCCAAATTAAATTTCACAGGAGTTTAACACCAATCAGTTGGATCGGAAAGCCCATTGGAATAACTTTTTCTGATGGGAGTGACAAAAGTTATGGGGCAGTTCTATACTTCAGATGGGAGACAGAGCAAGGGATCCAAGTGAGACTTGTAGAATCCAAAGCAAAACTAACTCCACTCGACCAGAAAGGAGAACCTGTAAAGGCAGAAATCTGTGGTGCGGTGTTTGCAGCTCGTCTGAGGAAGTATGTTGAAAAGCACAGTAGGATGGAAATTGGAGGGTGGTACCATCTTCTAGACAGCCAAACTGTGTTAGGAGCCATTCAGCGTGACAGCTATGGGTACCAAACTTTCTTTGCTAATAGAATTGGTGAAATACAGAAAACTGGGCCTGTAGCAGATTGGTGGTGGATTCCAGGTGAGCTCAATGTTGCAGACATTACATCAAGAGGAGCATGTCCTGAGCACCTCCAAGAGGACTCACAGTGGCAAAATGGACCAAAGTTTTTGGTGCAACCTATTGACCAATGGCCGAAAAGATCTGCCAAAGACATTGCTATGAGTGCAAGAGAAGGGGTTGAAAAACTCCAAAGAAAAGCTTTCTCAGCAGTAACAACTAGAGCACAGTCTAAGCAAACTAAAAAAAAATTGTGTAATGAGGAGGCAACAAAGAATGCTCTAAAAGTTACAAAGGGTAAAGAAAGGGGCATGGAGCTCAAAATCTCACCTCTTACATTCATTGCCAAGCAGTTAATTCAAGAGAGAAGATACAGCAGTCTTTCTAAACTGGTCAGAGTTATTGCATGGGTGAGAAGAGCTGTTGAAAACTGGAGACTCACTTTGGAAAATCACCATAGTGGCAGAAAAGTGAAAGTAAAAATTTCAACAGACGTCAAACAATCAACCATCCATCCCGGGCTTAGTGTTAAAGAGTGTGAGAATGCACTGAGAGAGGTTTTTCTGGCTGCACAAGAGAATACCTCGTTCCATGACACAACTTTAAACAGGCTAGTTGTGTTTAAAGAACAAGATTCTGGACTTCAGGTATGTGGGGGTCGTATTCAATCCTTTAATGAAGATAAAAGAGCTGTTCCCATTTTACCCTATGACTCATGGGTATCCACATTGGTTGCTCTTGAAGCTCATGAAGTCAATCATGAAGGTATTGCTGGTACATTACTGCAGATGAGGAAAAAAGCATGGGTGGTGAGAGGCAGAAGATTGGCTAAGAAAGTTGTGAATAACTGTGTGACGTGCCGGAAAATCAGGGCAAAAAGATGTGAGCAGATAATGGGGGATCTTCCACCAGAACGAACACAGCCGGCTAGACCATTTGAGTTTACTACTATTGATCTTTTTGGACCTTATGAAGTGAGGGATGAGGCCCGGAAAAGAGTTAAACTGAAAGTGTGGGGCATCATCTTCTGTTGCATGTCATCTAGAGCTATTCACACAGACCTTGTAAGCGATCAGTCAAGTGAAGGTTTTTTGTTAGCATACCAGAGATTTACAGCCTTAAGAGGACATCCAAGAAAGTTATGGTCAGATGGCGGAAAAAACTTTATTGGAGCTAAACCTGTCCTGGCTGATCTTTATCTGTTTTGGACCAACTAAACAAAGAGCAAATTCAACATGAAGCTTTGGAACATGGAACTGAATGGAGCTGGAAAATACACCCTGCAGACTCCCCCCATAGGAATGGGGCAGCAGAAGCAGCTGTAAAGATAGTCAAGCAAGCATTGCACAATCTAGGATCGGACGGAGTTTTTACATGGAGTGAATTTCAAACATTCCTGTATATGGCAGCTAATCTGGCTAATGAAAGACCAATAGATGCAAGAACTCAAAGTCGAGAAGATTGCATAAGCTACATCACACCAAATTCTCTGCTGCTTGGAAGAACTGATCTAAAAAGTGATAGTTGCGGATTTGACTTTAAAAGTTATCCACTCAAGAGATTAAAGTTCATTCAAACAGAAGTGGATAGATTCTGGAGAAAATGGAGTCAATTAGCTGGACCAAATTTGTTTATCAGAAGTAAATGGCATTCAAAAAAGCGAAATGTTGCTGTCGGAGACATTGTTTGGCTGGCAGACCAAAATGCTTTGAGGAGTCAGTACAAACTTGGCAGAGTGATCAGCGTAAACTGTGACGGAAAGGGGACTGTAAGAGATGTTCATGTACGAACTTATCCAAGTTATCCTGTACCACTTATAAGAGCTGGAGGACAAACAAGGAGGACGAGGAAGGAACTTCAAGTGAAGATACCCTCAACAATACTTCACAGAGATGTAAGGCGCATTGTTGTGTTATTGCCGATAGAAGAACAAGAAAACCCTACTGGGACAAGATCTGGCGAAGAGAGAGAGGCGTGACCTCCTTGGGTTAAAAAAAAACCAGGAGCTCAAGTGGGAGGTGTCAAGTTGAAACAGCAATTGGTGTATTTGTGTGAGTGCAATACCATCTCCACCCAGCTGGCACGTGGCCTACAGAAAATCAAGCACACCCGTCTCTCACTCAGGCCTTCAAGAGCTATAAGTCTACTCAGCACACCTGTGTTGAAAGAACCTCTACAAACAAAGACCTCATCTTCAAGCTCCTGCAGAAACACCACTGGTAGGAACTGAACTTTAAACCTGTATTCGGAGGACTTAGCTGGCTTTACAAAAATGGGAAAGTAGTTTATTTTGTTTATTTTTCTTGATGACTTGAAAGTAATTTGTAATTTGTTTGTTTGTAGGTTTTCAACCTGCTTGGGTGTCATGTATTGAAAAGTACAAGGATTTGAAGAAAAAAAAGAGAAAAGAGAAATAAAATGAAAAGATGACACTGAGAAGAGTTGGTCCTGGATTTCTTTGATGGGAGCAAGCCCTTGTCAAGTTTGGGCAGAAGCTAAGGTGATTTGTA
The DNA here is from genome assembly GCF_011125445.2 of Fundulus heteroclitus. NCBI lineage: Eukaryota > Metazoa > Chordata > Actinopteri > Cyprinodontiformes > Fundulidae > Fundulus > Fundulus heteroclitus. The sequence continues at coordinate 39,361,493 of NC_046381.1, forward strand.
GAGGCCAGAAAACTTGACAATGATTAATTAATGTCAATTCTGCCACTGGAAAAGGTTTGCTGCGACCTTTTGCCATGGCCTGCTCGGTGGATCTGTTGTGGGCAGAGGTTCCACCGGTGTCTGGGTTTCATGTGCGCAGACTCTACATCTTTAGACCATTTCCTTCACTACAGATGTGATGCCTGGCCACCAGACTTACTCGCTTGCTCTGGCAAGACACTTCCTGTTGTCCTTGGTGTAGTTTGTGCAGGATTTCAGCAGCAGCAGCTGATGTACGTGTCGTCTGTATTTAGGCCAGCTTTTTGCAGTATAACGACTGAGATGTTTGCAGACATTGTCTGAGGTTTGTGCTGTCATAATCTGTTCAAGCTTCTTTGGTGTAGCTGGCAGTCTTTCTACAATGCTGTCCAGTTAAGCTTTGCTCTCACTTTCCAGCTCCCTCTGTGGCTGTAGCTGGAAGTGGCACTCTGGACAAAGCATTAGCTTTTATCAGGTTTTTACCTGGGAAATGGTTTATAACGAAAATGTACCTGAGCAGCCGGAGCCTGATTCGAGAGGTCATCCAGTGGTCTGGACTTCAGGGGTGTTATGAGTGGCTTGTGATCAGTTTGTATGGTAAAGTCCAGGCCACTTAGGTATCTTTTCAGGCGCACAGGTTACAGCCAAAGCCTTCTATATTTGTGTATATCTTGATTTGGCTTTAGTCGGACTTCTGGAAATGAAGACGACAGGTTTCCACCCACCATCCTGTTGTTTTTGTGTTAACACTCCTCCCAGCACATATGAAAAAGCATCTCCAGAAACCATTGTTTTGTGTTCTGGAATAAGGCTGGACGTTAATTCAGTAACGATATATATCGATCAATAGACGTATTTCAATGATAGTAAAAAAGGGTCAATACATTTTTTTAAATAAAATATCAGTTTCCTTCCTTTTGCATTTTAGCCATGTAGGTTAATATTCCGGTCATTACTTCCAGCCAATCACAAAGCAGACCCAGGAAGCTCCGCCCCCTTCAGAGAGTTCAGAGAGCACACGTTCTTTTTCCTTTTTTAAAAATTTGCCATTTTGGAAAAAAATTGGTTGAATAAAAAGTTGAGTTTGAATAGACCCCTTGCATCTGACGTCACAGTCACGTGATCGGGGGTGCGCGCCTCCATCTTGGTGGGCACGCTAGCGTGACAGCCCACCACTGCACTGGCACAGTTAGCTTATTACTCGCATGGCCGGCGGAGCGATTGTTCAATATGGTCCAAACCTGTTGCATTGTTGGTTGCGGGAATCGTGCTGGGAGGGACAAAAAGTCGTTCTATAGGTTGCCTACCAAAATAGACTGGCAGTGTGCTAACAATGAAACCGCGGGGTTTAAAAAGTTCACCGCTCACGATCTGTGCGGCGCGACGCTCGGACACGACCGGACTGTACACACTGTACGTCGTGCCCCCTCTGGGACCGCTCGCTGTGGTGGCAGAGGCAGGCGAGCGACGGTGGGTGAACAGGGAACCAGAGCAGGGGGTCGAGCCCAGCTCACGCACCGCACCGGCGGCCGCGCGGCACAGCAGGTCGCCCGGCCCGCCCCGCGAGCGGAGGCGTGCCGAAACAGGCGGCCAGCGCGTCACGCGGACCGGAGCGCTTGCCCTCCCAAACCCCTCCGCGAGCCGACCGACGTTCGGGCCCCGCGGGTCCCGGGCCGGGGACGGAGAAGAGCGGAGGTCGCCCCCTTGTAGCTCTGCTTGAACAGCAGGATGCGCTCACGAAAACCTCATGACGGCCGACTGAACAATATTAAACTCACCCTTCCACGGACAACTGCTACATCATTCAGGTAACAAACAGACAGTTCACGTATCCATCCGGCAGTGAACTGTTTGTGCGCTTCCAAACTCTTGTACGCCTTCATCTGATCGCCACTGTACGTTGGGGTGGGTGACAACACAAGGTAGTTCACCAGATCCGCATAGCCAATGGCAATGGCCAATCATCGGGATTGCTAGAAAAATCCATATCAGGAAGAGCCAAAGGGTCCGCATTACCGATCCTTGTACATTTAGCATAGTAAAATGCCTTATCAGAAGGCTGTAACTCATCCACATAAGGCTTGGATTGCATGTTGGTAAGGGTGTCGGCCAACCAATATGGCCGCCATGCAAGGGGTTCTGGGTAACGGAGTCACGTGGTTGCAAGGGGTCTATTCAGGGTTTTTGTGTTCTTTATCTAAAAATGGTGAGGGCTGCACTTAAAATGTTTTGAATTTGTTAATAATTATCGATATTGAACAATATGATTTCTATTTTATTGATATGCTTTTTTCTATATCGTCCAGCCCTAGTTTGGACCATACTGGGCTAACACTGTTTCTGACCCCATTGCTTTTTTTTTGTCTTCAGAAACACTTTCTGCTGAGGTGCTCCCCATGTCCAGCTGTTCTCTGTCGTCAACAGGTCACACATGGGCTTTATCAGGCAGGGGTGTCGAGAAAACACTTACAAAATTCACCATGCCCATGAAGCATCAGCCATCAGCCACCTCCTGTGGCTCAGGCCTGTCGAGGATTGCTTTTATTTCATCTGGGTCTGCTGTGATGCCTTGACAGTTTATGACATGGCCCAGAAAGCGGATCTCTGTCAGGGCAAACTGGCATTTTTCATTGAGGATGAGCCCAGTCTTGCTTAATTTCTGCAGAACTGTGCAGACTGTTGTGCTGCGCTCAATCTGTAACCAGAACATCATCTGCATGACACAGAACTCCATCTATGCCAAGGGTCAATAATTAAAAATCAGCAGGGCCCGAATAAAGAAAAAATCAACAACCGACAAAGGTCCAGAGACATTTTTAATTATAATCAGCTACTTTAAAAAGCATTTAACACTGAAACAAAATGCAGATGTTTATAAATCCACCATTACGTTACCTTTTTAAACAAAACAAAAAAAACAATATCATAAAAATAGAACTTTAAGCATGTCACGATGTGGGTTTTATTTTGGTTTATGTTTGTTCTTTGCTTTATTTTGATCTGATCAGTTCTGTCACCAGTCTTTAATAAGTCAACTCAGTTCACATACCAGCATTCTGTCAGCTCACCTCACCACCTATCTGTTTCCAGGTCACTTCCCTGTTTAGTAACCAGCCAACCAGTTCGGTTCATTTCTGTCACCAGCTCCCCTCTGCTCATTCTCACCTGCCGCTGGTAATTATTCATCACTCCTGTTCACCTGCTCACTCACCTATATATTCCTGCTTCAAACCTCTGCACATTGCCAAATCATTTACGAGCCAATGGTGAGTTTTGTTCCAGCGTTCTCTTTTCCGATTGACCTGTTGATACAAACCCAATGCCTCCTGATTCTGAGCCAGCCTGACCCTGTTTTTCCAGCCTTATCTGACTGCCTGCCCATTTTGCCTGACCTGGTTCTGTTTTTGGATTTTCGGAGCTTGCCTGATCCCTGTCTGTCTTACCCTGCTTGGTTGTGTACCGAACTTGGATCTGTATCCCAACTCTGCATTTGGATTCTGTTCTGGATTATCCTGCTCTTTTTTGATTACCTGGCTTTTGACTTAGGACTGTTTTTCACCTCCGATTCTGCCTGTCCTCGTCCAGCCTGTCAACTATATTGTGTACCGACCTGGAACTACTATTCTGACCACCGAGCCTGCCTCTTTGCCTTGTAGCTTTAAATTCCGTTCATTCAAGTGGGATGTCATGTCAACCACGAAAACTACATTATCCGTCTTCTCTGTATCAGAAATGAAAGAAATGTTGTTGTCTTTTGGCTCTTCAGCTCTTCCAAGTGTAACAGAATTACAAATGTACTTTTTTAAAAATATTTCTAATTAATTTTATATTGATAATTTGTGAATTTTATCTTATTCAGTTTAGTTTATTTGTTATTTTGTTTTTTTTGCCTGCGGGGGTCGCCTTTCTGCACTCTGCCTTGTTTGTTTCTCCTGGGCTTCCGAAGTTCATTCCAGCCCTGTAGCTCCTCCGCTTCCCCCTTTCCCCTCACAGCGTTGTTGCGCGCTGCTGTGGGTAAGTCAGAGGGAAGTTCGTTGCTGCGATATACGGTTGTTTTACTGTATGGATGCTGATTATGTTGAGGTCTCTACCATATGTCAGTTATTATTGTTTGTTGGTGTGTTGTTTTGCAGTTTTGACCGTCACTGGTTTTTTTTATGAATTGTTGTAATTTCTTTCTTTTTTTTTTTTTTTTGGCACGAACAGCCGTTGCTAGTCCAACAAAGCTCGGTTGAACATTGTTTTTATTTTCACATTTAGGGCTGGAATGCAGGGAAACTGAATTGAAGAGGAGGTTAATTTGTTTTTACTCGTCTTTCCCAGAATAAAAGCTCTTATTGAAACCTGGTCGAATGTCTTCATTGATGTCACCCGTTACACAAGCTCTTCCAAGAAAGTTTGAATTTGTATTTGAATGTACAAATGGACTCTGTCCTTACTCAGCCACCTAACACTGTTATTCAGCTACAGGTCATCTGGATTTGCTTCATCTTCTTTGAGGAACTTTCTGAACAGGCGATGTTGCAGAGAAGAAGATGCCCAGAGAAAGTTAATTATTCTCATCATTGTGTTCATCACATCAGCAAACTGCTTGGAGAGAATGGAACACAGGACTGACTGGTGTATAATCCAATGGTAAGAGATTAGTTCAGGGTGGTCCTTTCATTCTTGCCACTGCTCCCTTTTCTCTCCACCTGTAGTGATTGAAACAACTTTTCTCACATCTATTCCCCTTTCTGTTAGCATCTTCTTTATTGCTCGGTAGATTTCCTCCCTTCTTGTTTTGCTCTCCAGAGATGCTACACCTAACAGGTCTTCAAACATTTTATTTTCCTCTTTGTTAAAGAATCTCACAAAAACTACAAGCTGTTAATATTTCTGCAGGAGAACCTGATATTCAGCTGGACACAGAGTTACATTAAAAAGTTTGAGTGTTGAGTAGTGGCGGTTGAGGCAGACAAGTAGAACGATCTAGAGCAGGGTGCTGGCCAGAGGTAGACTGATCTAATAGGTAGTGGCTGGTGCCTGACAGGTGACAAGCTATGTGAGAAAAGTCCACAAAAAGTCCAGATGCAAAGATAAACAAAATCCAAATCATGACACAAGCTGGACATTGTCAGATATTTATGTGGATCTACATCCACAGCCACATTAATGCATTCTGCATTTTGAATCACCTTATCAACCTTTGCCAGTACATCATGTGTTTCGATTTCTGTTTTGCTTATGGTTAATTTTGCTGATGCAGATTTGCCTATGCCATGTAATAGCTAGAAGCAGCAAAGCTGACAGGCACAGCTAATTGGTTAATTTGCATCATGTGCAGCCTGGGGCCAGATGCTCCCCAGAGCACTAAATTAATACAAGACGCAGCGCTAGTGCAGATAGACAGTCTGTCCGACAACATGCAGTAATATTTAAGTATTTAAAATTAGGTTTGGTCTGGATTTGATAGCACCTGGGTCCAGATCCGGATCCAGACCCTGGTCCACCAATCCGTGATCTCTGCTCTAAATAATTTTATAGGCGATGATGGGTCCTGATAGTTTTTTCCACTGTCAATTCAAGGATGTTCACTTGAACAGAGGGTGTTGTCTCCTTCTCCTCAGCTTATATCTTCTCCATAGTGAACTTACAAATAAACTTATTTTTCAACTATAATTATCTGGCTCACCCAAAAATAAATTTCTGGCTATGCCATTGGCTTGTCATATCAGAAACTGCCACTGTGTGAAACAAGGAGCTTTCCAATATTATAGTTAGTAGAGCTGAATTACAGAGGACTGTTCTTACTCTGTTCCTCCTCTGACTCAGAAACGGGCTTTCAGCAGCTACAATAGAGCTGCGGCTTAAAGAGATTAAGCTCAAGAAAGGATGAAATTCATCCTGAACAACATCTCACTTTGCATAAAACTATCAAAGGTTGTGTCGGTGATAACAAAGTGGAATGTTTCATGTATCTTTTCCAGAGCTTGAATATTTACCATGACTTCAGAAAAAATAGCACATCGTTTCCATCCATTCATCCAGTTTCTTATGACTCCGCATTGAAACAAAAAAAGAGTAGCTATACTTTCCAGAATTCTTTTACGTATTTTTACAGATAAAATTAGAGTTTTTAAACTTACTTTTCTTCCTTAGCTGTAGTCCAGGTGACCTCTGATGCTTTCTGTCTGACTGGTATTGCTTGATGTGCCACACATCTGAGCTTACATATTACGTCACAAACCAGATTTTCAGGTGTGTAACACCTTTGTAATGTGCCTTTGACAAGAGGGCGTTTGCTTCCTGTTTGGTTCAGCGCAGCGGTGGACTGGCAGGTTTATTGTCGACAGCAGCAGATATGTTAGTGACAGGGCCGGGTGGAATAAATAATAAACTACTAAGAAAAATAAAAAAACAAACATATCTTTCATGTGTTTTAACAACCAACACCATAATATATCTTATGGATGCCCATTATTCAATTGTATAACTCAAATTGATGTAACCCTAATAACAAACAATAAATAAGAGATAATAAAATATTCACAAAAAGTTATCAAAGATTTTTAGTTCTTAAAGAAACAAACACAGCATACTTAAATTTTTTTAGACCCTTAAATGTGTTGTTGTATACAATACAAACAATATTATGTGAATAACATGGAAAGGCTCAACCTCAGAGAATAAAATTGATTCAGACACAGCGAGCTCTTTAAAAGCAACTCAGTGTTCAAAACCGCTGTGTGTTTATTATTGAAACAGCATACAGCATTTGAGACTGGGTCTTGCAGGGGTCTTGTGCAGGAGATGGCTAAACTGCTTTTTTCAGCGCTAGTTGAAAAAAGTTAGGAGAAAATGAGCAGCAAGGAAGACGAGGCTATGGGTCCACAAAATGCTCAGGTCTAGAAATTGGCTTGGGGAGTTGAAACTTGTTAAAGAGCCCGCTTTCCCCAGCAATAAAATCTCAAACTTGTGTCATACAGGTCAGGGAGTTATGGAAGAAATATAGTCTTATTTTAGAAACTTAATTAAAAAAACCTGACTTTTTGGAATTTATGACACTTATTTTATATCCTGTGACTTTGTGTATGTGATTCTTATTTTACTTACACCAGCAATAATTTCACATGCAAAGCTCCCCTGCTAAAATTAACTTAAAAAGTTACTGCCAAATATTCACCAGTGTTGTGCAATTATACACTGTTTAAAGTTATTTAATGTTTCATAAATAACTCTCTGTCTATTAAGTATTGTCTGGTGATGATCAGCTCTTAAGCTGATATCAAGACAACGGTTGAAAGGGATGAATTCGAGCACTTTGTTCTAAACACCATGTGTCCAACGGTTTACAAAACATTTCCCAATAAACCTTTTACTTCACCCTCAGCTCCCTGTCCAAACCTGTCCTTTGTCTCATGTCAGTTCTGTCCAGTTTGGCCATTCATGGAAGGAGCGTTGAAGGAGGGAAGTTGTGGACTTGTTGTTGGCGGGCTAGCGTTAGCTCTGCAGCGCCACATGGTCGGAGGCCTGATGTCCTGCAGACAGTCTCTGACTTGGATGCAGTCCGATTTGAGCAGGGGTTTTCTCAGAATTCCACAGCGGGTCATTCTGCTGGCTTTTCAGCGGAATCTGGGGTTCTCTTCCCTGTATAGTAGGGTGACCAGACGTCCCCGATTTCCGGGGACTGTCCCCGTTTTGGACCACCTGTCTAATGCAAAAGCTGTCCCCGGAAATGTCCCCGATTTTACTGAGTGGGAAATGTGTTAGGGTAGCTGGTTGCGCTGCTGATAATATAAAGATGAGGAACAGAGCGCACCACTAGATGGCGGTAATGATCCTTTTGGATGTCAGATGCCATTAAAACACGAAGAAGAAGAAGAGCGCACCACTTTTAAAACAGAAGAAGTGGAAATTCGTTGTCACAACCGGTGACAACTGATGGGGAGCTGCTGTGTTATGGTAAGTGTGTTAATCGATTCATTTTATTTGGATCGAGCTGATCCTGTGAGAAATGTTTGGTTTGTGTCCAGGTTAAAAAATAATCAATAAAAAGTAAGACAAGACCACAAGTTGCTGCTCACCTGAGTAAAAGACACTCAGATAAAATGTAACAGAATGATTGTCAACTCTTTGCAAGGCACTAATCTGGTACGTTGGTTCTCCAGGGTTCATCATATATACAAGGGTTCATCTAAAGATGTTTTAGAACAGATTGGTGACCTTTAGTTTATATTTCAGATAGTTATTATAAGTAGAGTTATAACTTACTCTGGCAGATTTATGGTTGTGATTTATGAGCATTGACTTCCAGGCTTAGGTTTAGCTTTTCTACTGCTCAGTTTGGATATGAAAGTTCCTCATGAAAAAAAAGAGAGTCAGTAACAGGAGAACTGAATGAAGATCTGCATGATCTGAGAATGATGGAGGAAGAGATAACCACCTGTTTAATGGTCATTTATTATGTTGTTTTTGCTTTTAGCTCCTGGTATTGTGGTAATTAGCATTTTTTGTATTTAATCAGATGAAATAATAATAATAATAATAATAATAATAATAATAATAATAATAATTGGAAGTTTTCATGTTGTACATTCTAATGTTTTTGGAAGTGATTTTAAATATATAATATCTCTGTTTTAGAATAATGTATGATTGATACAAGAGGAGAGAGGAAAAGGATTGGAAGACACATCCGACATCCCGATCAGGAATCGGACGGTCGGTTGAAAATCAAACATGTTTGAAATTCAGTGGGCCCTGCAGTTGAAGCGGAGTTACGGCCGTCTACGAGCCGATTTCCCCCGACCTTGTTCACTGCACACGCGCAAAAAGTTGATTCTTCTTCATCTTCTCAAACAAAAACATAAGAGCAGAGAGAAGCATGACGGCGGTACGTGTGACATGGAGTCAAACTACGGAGGACGAACTCGTAGAATTACCAAGGCAGCGCGTTTCATTCCAGTAAGCCTCATATTTAACAGTGAGCATCGACACTTCCGGCTTTTTCTTCTACTGTTGACATATGGCTTCCGGGTAGACTAGTCCGAGTAGCATCATCTCTTTCCGACGTGTGGTTTTTGAACGCACTGTGTGAGCAGTCGAGTCGCATCAGAGCGTCAGGCCGTACAGTGTAAGAATATTTATCGTGAGCAGTGAACTTTTAAACCCTGCAGTTTGGTCGTACAGTTTGAGCTGTATAGGAGTACCACAACTGAAAATATCGTGCAGTGTATGCGCGACATTAGCTACTAGGAAATTTGGGAATTCAGGAATCTGCTTGGTTCTTTTGCTTGGTTGACATGCGAGCTGGGTGTCCAAAAAGAACTTCAAATGGTCTCAGATTTGTTTGCGCGTGCCTTTGTGTTCACATTGTTAGAGATTATGAGATTGCAGAGACTGGACTGCAAAGTTGGTTGCCATACAAATTACAGATAAACGGACTCTGGAGGCAAAGAGCATGACATACTTAGACTGGAAAAAATTACTGATTGGGGGAAGATGTGTTAGCAACAACATGTCTGCATTATAGTATTTTCTTCTCCACGAATGTGATTAACAGAACACTGATATACTGTTACAAGACCCTGAATGGGTGGACACAATGTTTCCTACTTAACTTCAAGGGGTGAGAATGAACGGGGCTCTTGTGGGTACCTGTTGCGTTTCTGTGTATGAGAATCCAGCATTGAAGCTGTAAACATCTCCCTGCCTTTTAGATTAAATATGGTAAAATATAGTTACGGTTTCAAGAGTCTTTTTACTCCTACTGAAGTCTACAATTGAAACACAACATTAATCAGAAAAAGAACCTGGGGAGACTGTAAACAGGTTGATTATTTGACAAAATGTTCATCGGGACCAATGGTAGGGCCTTGGGCCCTGACAGGCTGGTTTGCTCAGAAGTTTTGGCTAATTTATTATTAACTGTGCCATTCTCCTGTTCAACTGATTCTACTGATTGTGGTTGGTAGAGACAATGTATTCTTAAGGTAAACCCCAGCACTGCTGATGTCTGTCAAAGCTTTGTTAACAAAATGTGTACCATTGCTGCTGGTGATTAAATCTGGAATGCCCCACTTAGGAATGACTTCAGTAAGTAAGGCTATAGCCACTGCACTGCTATTTGCATGTTTCATAGGAAATGCCTTTACCCATTTTTAAAACATGTCAACCACCACTAGGGAGTACTTTTTACCTTCTGCTAGAGTAAGTTCAATAACATCCATCATTAGGAAAAAGAAAATGAAGCTCGGGGCAGGGAGTGCTGCCTGTGACACATGCCTGTGACACATGTGGTGCTCTTCCAAGGTTATTGAAGCACGAATAAGACATTTCTACAGTAGTTTTCAGCCACTATGGAAAACCCTTTTGTAAATGTGTGGAAACTAGTTGTAACATAGCTCATTTTGTAATGTGATCAATACCATGACTTTATTTAGCAAACCAGAGGAAGAAATGTTTGAGGAGTATGCTAGAAATGTTCAAGCATATTCCTTATGGGAGGGGTATGATTGAAAAGAGGCTGGAAACTTCAACTGTCTACTGAGAACCAGTCAAACTGGTTTTAGTCAAGGCAAGACAAATTTATTTGTTTATCATAGTTAAGTAACAAAACAGTGAAACATTCCTCAAATGACGTCACATTTGCCTGGAAAATACCCAGTGGCGGATACAGTCGCAGGTGGCGCGCGCACCCCCTTTTGGAGACCAAAGGTATTTTTTCAGAACCCGATATTTTAAACATCTTTCATAGAATTATGATTAATAGCCAGTACCTGTCATCTATAACGCGCTGCCACTGGCGCGGCGGTCGAGACTCCTGATATTCGAGCACAGACCCGGGGGCATGGGCGGGCATTGGGGTGAAGCTGTACTTTTTTTTTATTTTTTTAACCTCCAAGCGGCCATCGTTCTATTAGTACTATCTTTGATGTGTCAATCAAACTATCCACTCCTTGGGGATGCTGACATCAAAAGATTGGGCTGTTCTGAAACTCATCATGCTTCGCAGACTAGGCCCTGAAGAAGTGAATGCGGCAGCAGGCCCCTCGGTGAGACGAAAAACCAGCTTCATTCGACTAAATCCCCAAGAACCTATTCCTGCAGGGCTCCTATCGGGACTCCGTGCAACTTCGCTGACAGGACTTCTTACCAGCGAGAGCATCCTTACATTGCTAAAGAGAAACACCATGATCTGGTCCGGATCTCGCCCTGAAGGCCTCAACCTATACCAAGAGATCTTTGTTTTAAGGAGTAACAATTCGGCGCTTCCTACCTCGCCACCTCAGACGGCGACCCAGGATGAAGATTCACGAGCGGTGAATCTTCCTGCCTCCCCACTGCTTTCCCAAGACTCAGAGCTCCCCTGCGGCCAAGGAGATCCGGCCTCAGCGCCCGCATCGCAGCCTGAGGACACCCTGCCAAACGGTGAGAGCGGTGCCGATGAAAACGATGGGTGGATTCGCTTTGGTTTCATCAGAGTGGTGAAATCTGTGGTGTACCATCTTTTGCACCAAGCCATCAACAAGTTCATGCATGATAAATGATATCGGTGTGCTCACGATTGTCCGAGTTTGAGAGACCACGAATGCTTAGACCATATTGAGGACGGAAAGCAACAACTATCGTGTAATGCCGCTGCTTTGTAATGAGCGTTTCATCGGAGCCATTCAACACTTTCTAGCCGCACGCAACATTCATCAAGACAACGATGCAGTTAATGCTGTCGCACAGGCATATCTGTATGAATTGACGCTGGTCAAGCAGGTGTATGACCCCATCAATGTTGCATTTGGTCATGCCGTTGAAGAAAGCTCTGAATTTAGAGATCAGCTTCTAGCCACCTTTGATTACTGGCACGGGTCTTGAAACCAATGCATACATGTTTTCTCTTGTCTTTCTCTTTATATATTAAATTAGCTAGTGACATTGTATTAAAAAGACTGTTTGTTTTATTTTCTACATCTTTTCTTTCTTATATGAAATGATTGTTTTACAATTAGTTTGTGGTATAATAAATGAGTGTAATTTCTTTCCTGATTATGTTAATAAAATATATAAAAACGCGAATACAGATGTCTTCTCCTTCATTTAGCATCTGGCCACCCTGGTTCTTTTGGCGGAGTAGACAGATTACAGAGGGCTATGCAGAGTGAAACCGGGAAAAAGGTCCCAGTTGAAATGGTCCGAGACTTTTTATCAGAACAAGATGTATATTCTTTACATAAACCAGCAAGAATAAGATTTCCTAGAAATAGAGTGTTTGTCACCAGGCGTCTGAGACAGTTTCAAGCAGATCTTTGTGATATGCAGAGTTTATCCAAAGAAAATGATGGTTACAATTATTTATTTTATAGATTCCAAAGAGACTTCAAACTGACGACGGTAAAGAATTTTTCAACAAATCATTCAAAGCGTTAATGGATAAAAACGGAATTGAAAATTTTTCCACGGCTAGTGAAATAAAAGCATCGGTGGTTGAGAGGTTTAACCGTACGTTAAAATCAAGAATGTGGAGATATTTCACCGCAAACAACACTCTCTGATATGTAAATGTGCTTCAGGATCTGGTCAAAAGTTACAACCACAGCTATCATTCGAGTATTAAAATGGCCCCTGTGGAAGTCATTGCTACTAACGTTTTTCAGGTGTTTCAGAATTTGTACGAGACTAATTCCAAACCCTGCACAAAACTCAAGATGGCGTTTAAGCAGGGCGACCTTGTCAGAATATCCAAAATGCGTGGAATGTTTGACAAAAAATATGAACAGAGTTTCACGGATGAAATCTTTACAGTTAAAAAAAATAAAAAATAAAAAATAAAACAAAAACTAAGCGGTTTGATAACTAGACAACTATAATTGCTTAATCAAGCCGCTGTTCATTTAACCCGTGTTCGTAAAATTTAACCCATATGTTTTAAATTTCTATTGTTAACAGAAGTAAAGTAATTCTGTGGTTGTAAAAAGTCATGGCGGCCTCTGAAAGGCAGCGACGTTTCCTCCTCCTCCACCTGCTGCCCCCTGACAGCGCAGCTGGGAGCTCCAGCGGATTTAACAACGCCGCTTTCAGCAGGAAGCTCCGTTAATAAACGTTAAACACCGTTAAAAAACACCGTTAAATGATCCTGTTTCTACCCAACACGTCAGAACTCTGACGGTTCCAGCGGTTTGTTCTGGACTAGCAGCAGCAGAAACTGTCAGTAGGACAAGGGGTCGATAGGTTTATTAAGCCACACCCCTCCTGGATCCTATTGGTTTAAATTATAATGACGTGTACATGCTGCATTCACTTTCTCATAGAAGTGTGCGTAAAATTAATACACACGAACAACTTTGCATTTCTTGTTTCTTAGTATATTAGGACTATTTTAGAAACGTCTAAATATCAATGTCGAGGTCAACGAGTGAAACAGTTCAATAAGTCAGTTAAGTGTGATAAAACAAGAAAAAAATAGAAATACATACATAAAAAAAATGCATTTTGATATTTTTAAAACATTTTATTAGTTCAAATTCAAACTAACGAGAATAATAAGTTTACAGATTAGTTTTACTATATTTTTTTAAAGCATATGTAGTTAATTGTGTACGTATTTAGGTAAGACATACTCCTGGGTTGCACACAAGCTAAGTTTATTTTATGTATGTATGACGGAGTGGCAGCTAGAGGTTAGAGCAAGACCCTTTTAGCCCCAGATTGCTCCCAGGTTGTTGCAGTGGCACTCATGGCTCCCTGGACCTAAGGTATGGACTAAATACACAGGACACATTTTATTGGAATAATAATAATAATTATCATATTTATAGGCTCCTTTCTGGACACTCATGGTCACCATACATTGGCTAAAAACAACACAACACAAACAATAATATGTTTATTTTAATAATAGGCTTTATTTTTATATAAAGCAAAAAATAAAATCAGGTTAATGTACAATGAATGACAAATTAAGATGATTATTATGTTGGCAGTGGAGAAACACCGTCAGCTGACAGCATTAAAACTGTCACAGTAAAGCTTGGTTGGTCTGCAGATGGACGGTTGTGCTGGTTTAAATGTCAGGCTACTGACCAGAGTTATAATAGAGAGGGTTAATCCTTTCTATATAGAACTGTACTTTACAAGCCCCAGTGACAGTTTGCATTATTTCATCATGAAATAAATCTATCATCTTAACAAATGACTACATGCTTTAAATACTGATTTATATGTTTAATTATTTAAACGCTGGAGGGGGAGTTCTGAGAAAACTATAGCTCTTCTCCCACAGCGGAGCCTCCAATGTTTACCTGTCTTTGTTTTGTGAGCAGGTGAGACAGCACAAGTTAACAATTTTCATGTAAAGCAGATTTTTTTCTCCACCATTTCTTCACACACTGGTAATCTTGAGCCTGAATGATGGTAGTGCTGTGCCAGGGAGGGGTGTGAGGTCCTTTAACATCTGTGGGACGCTGCTGAGGATATTTTATGAGTCTGTTGTTGCCGGCACGCTCTTCTTTGCTGTCACATGCTGGGGCAGTGGGCTGAGGCTCGCTGACAACAACAGACTGTACAAAGTGATCAGGAGGGCCGGTGATGTTGTGGGAGAGGAGCTGGACACTCTGACGACCGTGGCAGAGAGGAGGATGCTGTCCAGGCTACAGTCCATCTAAGACAATGTCTCACACCCTCTCCATGACACACTGACCCAGCAGAGGAGCTCCTTTAGCAGAAGACTCCTCTTACCCAGATGCACTACAGAGCGCCACAGGAAATCATTCCTGCCTGTGGTCATCAATCTGTACAACGCCTCCCTCAGTTGGTCCAGCCTTTGCCTCAATTTAATTTACTGTTAATTACAGGTTCATTCAAAAATGGGTCTGAATAGTGAAGGCCAAAAGAGTCTTTTGTTGTCATTATTAAAAATCAAGAAAGTTTATTGTTATCATGTAACAATGATGAAATTCTGGTTAAACACTAGCTCAAGATTCACACGTAACACACAGACACAGTCATTAGCAAACATTGAGCTGTTGTCCTTTCTTCACAAAGTTTGACATCATTTCGAATAATTTGAAGCAGATCATGAAGGTTCACTAAAGTTTCAACGTTTTCAGAGTCTAACAGAAAACAGAGCTCTCAATGGACCCTGATCATTTTTTCACACATCAGCCCCAGATGTTTAGAGAGGAACGGATCGAGCTCACAGAGAGAACGGATCATCTCTGAACTTGCATCGTCACCTTTTCTCCTCACCATGTCAACTAAAACTCGAGCTTTGTCTCCTCTGATCGTCTCCCCCTCCACTGCCTCCCTCTCAGCATCTCTGAGGACTTTTATCTCCAGAAGTTTGTCCAGAAGACTCTTCAGAACCGGTCCTGATATCCTTTCCATGAAGCTGGTCCTTATTTCCTTAAGATGCTCGCTTGGACCGATATTCTGTCGGGTCGGTCCATAGGATCTTCTCACTCCAGCAGTAGAAAGACAAACCTCTGTATTCCAGATGCTGCTGGAGCCACCGTCCCTCAGAAACAGTTTAATGTAACTCATGAAATTCTCATAAACCACCTGGAACGTTGGGAGGTAGTTGTCGTATGATTCTGCATCAAACTCTGCCTCTTTGGGCTGAACCAGAACCGACTTTCTTCCAGGACGTGTGGACAGAGTGTAAAGCTGCTTCGGCTGCAGTCTGCAGTGTGGAGGTGTCTCTAGAAACTTCTCATCTCTATCTATTTTCTTCCTAAAACGCAACACATGTCTCAGAACAACGTTTTTAGGCAGCAGCAACACATTAATCTGATATCTGACACTAGGAGCAGCTGGAGGCTTGTAGAACAGCAGAACCAAGGCTTGGACCGGGTCATTAGGAGAATCTTCATCCTTGACGTTACCAAAAGCAGAAAACCCTGTGATGTTGATGATGACGTGAGTTTCTGTGATCTCCTCAGGCTTGATGAACTCAATGCCTTCATCACCTATGTGAGCGACTGACAGGTAGGTACATCCTCCTGTGGAGCAGATCTCACAGTGAGGGAGATGGAGCTGAGCCACAGACTGCTGCTGACATCTGATGTCAAACAGAGGTCCTGCAGGCTTCTTGCCATGTTGGCTCAGTAACCTGCTGCTCCAAGGAACAATCCTGTAGGACACGTCTCCTTCTGCCTTCATGGCAAACACCAGACCGCTCACTCTGCACTGGTACAGGCCTGGACTGGAGCACCGCAACCAGTAGGTTTCATCATCTTCATCACCAGTGAAATCAGGAGTAAACTCCTCAAAGCTGCTCTGGAGCTTCATGTTGGGTAAACTTGCAGCTCTGGGTAAGATGCTGACGTCTGCAGGAGGATCCTGAAGAATCAGAGACCAGCTGAGAGAAGGAGACGAGTTACTGCGATCTCTTCTCCTCAAACCAGACTCTGAAGCATCGGGCAGTCCAGTACCGACTGATCTGATTGGAACTGAGTAGTTAACGGGTCCAGCTGACTCTTTTATTTCCTCCAGGGAACTGCATTGGAAAGATGGTTTAAAGGTCTCCTGTTCTCTGCTGCTCTGTAGCTTCACCTGAGATGACCTGGTAGCTGCAGCTGGTGTTGAGTTCCTTATTTCTCTGGTAGTGTCCTGACTCAGTGAGGAAGAGGCTGCAGGGTCTGTCTTCCATCCAAAGCTCATGTCTTTGGCTTCTTTAGTTAGTATTGTTTTGTTTTGGGGTTCAGAAAGGTGTGGAGTAGTGAGCTTCAGTGAGTTAGTAATGATGTTCGAAATTTCATAGAGGGATGAATCACTGGGAAGAGTATCCAATGAAGCTGTCGATGGACTGGTTACCAAAGGATGATTAGACCTGTTTCTATCCATCCCAAGTTTTTGTCTTCTCCTTGGTATTATGGTACCTGCTGGACTGGGAACAGTACTGGTGGAATCAGGTTCAGTTGTTTCTAATTCACAGTCATCCAGTTCCCGTTTAATAGAAGCCCCTCTTTTTTCACCCCTAACCACTAGTTGATCATTTTGTTTTCTTTTATTTTCTACTTCCATTGTTGAATCTATGACTGTTTTCATCATTTGCTGATAATGAGAACTGTTAGAACTGGATCCAGCACTGACATCCCATAAATGTGTGGAGGGTGGGAGAAAGGTGTTGCCCTGTTTTACTTCAGGAGGAGAATTCCTTTGCTTGAACTGGTGGTGGAGGTCGTATGGGGGTGAAGGATACATTTCTGAAGGGGATGAAGTGAATTTGGATGGTTGAACAACTCTCCAATTCATAACATCAGCTCGGTTCTGGAGTTTTATAAGAGTTTCAGGCTCACAGCCAGAAGAAAACGGCCGATTAATTGATGTCTTGTTTGGTGTTTCTTTATCAATATCTTTGTTTGGTTCTGTGGCGGTCATTGTGGTGCCAGGGAGAACAGGTGGTTTTCTTATGATTCTATCTTCCATTGCTGAATCTGTATCCATTTCTATCATTTGCTGAATATGAGAAGTGTCAGAAACTGACCCAACACTGAAAGCCCTTGTTCCTTGGTAAAAGGGATGTGGGAAAACCGGGCTAAATTGTCTGGATGAAAAATCAAAAACAGGAGGTCCAGGGTCCAGCTCAATAATGGGTCCCGTGTAAATAGACCACCATGTATTTCCTTCCATTGGTGAATATCTGTCTGTTTTTGTTGTTTCCAAATTGAGACAATTAGCACTGAAATCCAATAAATCTGTCGGGGGTGGGAGAATGGTGTTGCCCTGTTTTACTTCATGAGGAGAATATCTTTGCTTGACCTGGTAGTGGAGGTCGTGTTTATCTGGGACTGAAGAATAAATGTTTAAAGGGATTGAAGAGACTATTTTCTGTCTCTGTTGCATAAGTTTGGATTTTGTATCGTCATCTGTATTTGTCTCTGTGACGGTCATTGTGGTGTCAGGGAGAAGATTTTGTGCAGCCATGGAGATTTTCTCAGGGATTGAGGCGTCTTTAGTTCGGTCCTGATACTCAGAGTTCAGTCTGTTCCTGAAACCATCAGCTTCTTTGTCTCCTTCAACTTCTAGAGCATCTTCTTTCTTGCAAACTTTAACTCTCCTAACGTTTTGCTTCTTCATCTTAGTTTTTTTTGTTTTCATTTCAGAACCTAAAGCCTTCTGGATCTGTCTGTAGCCAAAGGAACCTGGACCCTGGGAATTAAAATCAGTGAAATAATTTGTTAAAAGCTGTTATTTGCATACAAACATACATGTTATGTAAAAAGACATGTTTACTTGTTTTTTTCTCCTAAACCTTGTTTATATCAGTTAGGATTGGAACAGGGACCTTTTTGCGCATATGCGACCCATATCCATCTTTTCAACTGCCCAATTCCAATCTTTTCACCAAAAAAATTAATACATCCAATTTGTGCCACTTCCATATGTGGTACTATTTTTCAAATAGTACTGAACTGGCATATCGCATTTTATGCGTCTTTTACATCACTGTCCTGGATCTCACTAAACATCCACACACAGTAGCAGTTAGCGCTCCACAAGAGACCATAGTTAACGGCTGTGGAGCTTTATTCTTACCTACGTTTTGCTTTGATTTGGTTTTAAGATTGCCGGCTCACATTGCTCAACAGCTTTCTAATAATGAAAAGAAGTCAATAAGAGAAGTAGACAAGAAATAGAACAAAATACAACATTGGTTCCCAAACTTTTTTAGCCGTGCTCCCCTTCCATGTCCCAACCAGGTTGACGCACCCCCAGTCTGGCCAAGTTGCAGTTAAAACTCAACCATCATAACAAAGGTTATGAAAATAAAATTAGAATATAATTTGAATTAAAGGCATACTATGCAACATTTTTCAGTTAATTAATGTGTTCCATACCGTTTTGGATGATTAAATGAGTCATTTCATGTCGAACAAAGGTTTTCTCGGCCGCCCTGGTGGTCTGTGGGGGAAATACTGCAGGAGCCCTCGGCCCGCACACACAGGCTCAGAAGTCTCGAGCAAGACCGCGAGAGTCGGTCTCGCTTTACGGCGAGAACTCCATGTGTTTTTGCCCTACCATTCACTATATGCACGCGCGAAAGCAACAACAAAGAACCGCGTGTTAACGTCAAATAAACATGCAAGCATATCGAGTTTTATTATTATTATTATTATTTTTTTTTTTATGTTGGCGAGACGCTACCGCGGTGGCCGTGGCGAGGCGGTGGCGGTAGCGTCTCGCCAACATAAAACATTAATAATAATAATAATAATAATAAAACTGGCGAGGCGGCGGCCTCGCCAAGGTAGCGCTGCGGGAAGCTTGATGTTCATACCTTCACTGTGTTAGTCATTGTTTGTACTGCAGTTTTTTCCACTTTTCGTTGCGTTCGCCTGTCTGCTAAGCTCAAAACAACCGCGCCTGGCTTGACGGAGAAACCAGAACAGCTGAGCATCTTTACGACAGTGCACTTTTACTTTCGCCCTCTGGGGGGAGCCTCGCTGGAAAATCAACCCCGGTTGCATAGTATACCTTTAAATTGCAATAAAGTTACACAGTCTACAACAGGAACCTGAGGATTTGCAGGTGCATTGGTGGCTCAGTGTGGAGCCAGAGGTTAGAGAGAAAGGGGGAGAACCAGGTATGTGTAGCTGCGTGCACGTGACGTTAATTTTGGTTGCTTTATGTTCCGTTTTGATCTGTTGAGCCATGTTAAATCTTTTAGTTATTTTTTTGGTAAATATTTGTTCACCACTTTTTTGTGAATAAACCACCTGCTGCACTGGACATCTTTTGCCTGACTGCCTTCTTTAGCCACTTTGGCCAGGCTGCCTCACACACCCAGGCACCAGACCGAGGTTTTGCTGCTAACACTTTATTTTAGGACGAACAGAACGGAAGAGCTTTCACCCCGCTAGTCCCCACGAACCACCCCTATTCACCCGGAAGCCACACATTTCTCCCGGTATAAATCCAAAGCAGCATAACCGTCAACAAATCTGATTAGATTTTTGTTTCTCTAGAGTGCTCCGCTGACTCCACAGAGCTTGAATGTCCATGTCAAACCAACTTCACCGCGGTCTAGTGCAGGCCAGAAAGTAGCGCTACATACTTTGCCGGTGGATCAAAAGGTCCGAAAGAAATGGGATAAATTCGTAAAAGAAACGCGAAAGGACTGGATTGCCAGCAGTGACAAAAGTGTTTTATGCAATTCACACTTTACGAGCGAGGATTGTGAGGGGTACTTACAATGGAGCATGGGCTCTATGTCTTGGGCAGTGTTAGATATAGTTTCCTCAGGTTCACCTTGTTTAAACTCCGTTTCTTCATATATATATTGGGTATCGGAGTCACCGATGCTTGAGGTGGAGTTTGTAGATGTATCAGACTTTTTTTAATATAAATTTTTTGTACGTAGAGTACGAGTTATTAATTAAATTTAATAAATCGGTAGTGAAAGTCGTAATGTTAGCAGCCGGATGCACGGTACTCGTTCTGTTTGTGACGTCACATTCCGAAACAGCCTGATTGAAGAATATTCAGGCTCTTTCTCTTATACAGCAAGTTTTATCGGAATTACTTCTAAACGCCGCACATAATTCACATATAATTTACATTTCTTTACTCTGGTGACTATTTGACTGCATCTGCGTTAAAATACATTCAGTCCAAGAGTTAGACTTTAAAGGAACAGTGAGTGTGCAACAGCAGTTAGCAATAAAGTCTAATACAGATCATTACAATACATTTTATTTATTGATTAAATTTACAGTTTTTGATTTAAATTTTTTTCAAAGGACATGTTTATTTGCACATCTTTATGATGTGGGGGAAAAAACACTGTCAGAGCGCCATTACAGTTTTCATCTCGTGCACCCCCTACTGGCAGCTCGTTTACCCCTGGAATCTGGAATACACCATCATATACCTGTCCTGTGGAAGTAAAAATTCAGTGTGATTTCACAGCAGCAACGGACCGTTGGGGAACTGGAAGGCTGCGTTTATGTGTTGTTCCGATTTGAAACACTACTGTAGGTGTCATTATTACTTATTCCCGCTTTAAAGTACTATTACAACCCACCCATCCATCCATTTTCTGACCCGCTTATTCCCTCATGGGGTCACGGGGGGGTGCTGGTGCCTATCTCCAGCGTTAACCGGGTGAGGGGCGGGGTACACCCTGGACAGGTCTACTATTACAACCAAATGACTAAATAAATTTTTTCCCCCAAATGTATATAAAAACATTATTCAACACAAACATGAGAAGTTGGACTGCAAAATTGATGGTTGCACCAACTGTCAACAAGCACGAACAAACTCAGTGGACTAGTGGTACGAGATTATACTAACTATACCAACTGATTTCCCTCTATGGGGATAATAAAGTTTATCTTATCTACATATTAATAATTGCATGGTTGTTAAAGAAGTTTATGTGCTAATTTCCTCCACTGTTTAGGTCGTGATCAGCCAATCAGCTCTCTCTGTTTCCACCATCTTCCTGCTTCAGACACTCTAGGCTCACTATAAAAGTTCTCCTCACTCCTAAAATTTTTTCACTTTAGGAGCTCTCTGAAGGCCTAAGATGCTTTGGCAATAATTTTTATTTTACCAAAGTAAAAGTGATGTCACTAAGAGCTACTTTTAGTCTTAGGATTCTTTGTGAATACGGGCACAGATCTCTAACCACCCCAAGGGAGGCGGCAGATTTAGTCCCCGGCCACACCTGTCTATCAACCTCTGGGGTTGTAATCCCACTCTATTCTTTTTTTTAAATAAGATAACAGGTGACAGATAAAATATTCTTCTTATTCACATGTGTAACTCATTAGCGTGATCTTGTATTGTTTGCAAAGCAAGCACAGCGTTTCACTAAACAGAACAGAAACTTCACTCATAGTTCAGTGCTTCCTGTATTTAACTCTTCCAACGTCTACATCAATGAACGGATTAAAAAAGGATCAACAGTTTTAAATGAAAAACAGTGAATAAAGAAACAATCCCGTGAGAATCTACTAGCTTTTACTCTACGGATATTATGAAATTGGAACAGCCTTATACGTTCCTGTTACTGTCTGTATACATAAAGTAAAACCGTCACATCATCTGAACGGCCTATTGACACTGAATTCAAGTCAACAGGAAGGGCGTCGATTATTAACAAAGTGAACCAAAAAGAAAAGTATGACGCCTAATCTGTAGCAGCAGGAGCTGACATATTTTCCAGTTGTATAGTTAAGGGGGGTTCTTATACTCTTCTGCCTCAGAAACAGTCTTTAATTGGTAAACAGACGATACGCTGCAGCTTAAAGAGACCGCGCTTCAGACCGGATGAGAAGATTCATGCTGAACATTTTATTTCTCCTGTAAAACAAACTATCATGTCGCTGATATCTAGAAAGTGTCATGTTTTACACAGCCTGCTCCTTTTCTTCTTTAACAAGACCCCAGATTAAACTACGCATTGTTTCCATCCATCCATCCACGTTAGACTTCAAATGTAAAACAAAATACAAAATTACTTTAAGCATTTTTATAGATGAAACGTTTTTTTTTTTAACTTACCTTTCTTCTTCAGCTGCGGTCGGGGCGACTTCTCACGCTTCCTGTTTCATAAAACGTGTCTGGTGCCATCAGTCCCCATAACGTAGACACTTGTCAGTAGAGAACTATGGGGTTCCATTAGTGCCAAAAATATGTTTATGCGTTTTCTGACGTGTTCATGTGTCTATGTAAGTTGGCAGACAGTGAGCTACAATCATCGTTTCCTCAAAAAGAGTCTCCCACCGTGCTGGGAGAATTACTTTGGACTCTATGCCAGTGATTTTCAACCTTTTTTGAGCCACAGCACATTTTTTACACTTACAAAATTCTGGGGCACACCACCAATCAAAATGACACTCTAACACAGTACCAGTGACATGCAGTCAGCTTGGCCTCCCCTGGGATGGCGCAATCCTATGTTAACTGCGCTCAGTGGCGCCTCCAGAAATTTTTCATAGGGGTGGCCAGATGGGGCCACTTAAATTCTTGGGGTGGCACACTGAAGCTAATGGCCATATTTTCAGGATTTTATTCTACGGTTGTAGTAAAGCTGCCTGTAGAAAATTACCGGGAAGACTTAAACACCTATTGATATATTTTGGGTTATTGTGTGATTTTTAATGTTACTAATGATCTAATGTGCATAGATATAGACCAGAGGTCTGCAACCTGTGGCAAGTGGCTCTTTGGACATTCCACAGTGGCTCTTAATAACTTTGGCTACACATTATATTTTTATTGTGGTAATTAAATGTAATAATGATAATAAATACAGGTTTTAGCTGTTTTTTTTCTTGGAATAATGGCTATTAATTTTCACAACAGAATGATGGTGAAAGTGCCAGTAATATTTAATTTTAAATCAATATTTTTCCATTATGTTGGAAACTATGATTTATTTTACATTCTTATCCACAAATGTCAGCATCCCATCATCATCTTTTTTTAAACCTCAAAATAGACATAAAAGGGCGTTTCTTCAACAATGACAACATATTTGCTACAGCAGATCTTTATCTAAAATATAACTTGTCCTTTTTCAAAAGGCCAGGCAACATTTGGGGCTCTGAACAAGTTTAATTCAAGTGGACTGTAGGCAAAATGGCTCTTTAGACTGTAAAGGTTGCAGGCCCCTGATATAGACCAATAACAGTACAGTTAACATTTTGAGTTGAACAATAATTGCTTTGTATTATCTAATCACATTAGGAATAAGGCGAATTTTATTCATTTATTGAAAACTAAATTATACTCGGGAAAAGCAGATACTGGCAGATAAAAATAAGAAATGATATCTTTATTTATGTAACAGGAATTTCCCAACAGGGAACAACAGTCATATAATGATTACAAGGATACAAAAAAAAGATTACAAGAAACACTTATATGTTAACTTATTCTTAATATATAAAAATATATATTATATAAATATACATTATATAAAAATAATAATTACTTTTACAAAAAGAACTTCCAAGCAACAGTCTCCAACTCTGATTACCAAGCTTCAGAACAGCTTTATTCGCCTGTTGCTATGCTTTTTGGCAAACAGATCCACAAAGTCATCAAAGTTAATGGCCCTAGCCCTTTTTGATTCTACACTTAACACACCCAAACTGCTTAAACGCCCATCAGTCATGGAGCTTCTCAAGGCAGTTTTGATTAACTTTAACACTGAAAAACTACGCTCACAGGCTGCAGTGCTCACAGGTAACGCAAGTGCAATTTTGCACAGTTTAAACATTTGGTGGAAGACCTTCCTATATGGCTCCAGAAAGACAGTGAGCTCTGTTAATTTCTTTGGTGTTTCCTGACCACTACTTTGCTTCCTTCCAAGAATCAGCTTAAAGGCATACTATGCAACATTTTTCAGTTAATTAATGTGTTCCATACCGTTTTTGAGGATTAAATGAGTCATTTCAGGTCGAACAAAGATTTTCTCGGTCGCCCTGGTGGTCTGTGGGGGAAATACCGTACTTGCAATGGCATACCGCGCACGTGACGTCACCGTCTCAAGAGCAACGCCCCTTTTGCCGTTTAGGTAGGGCCAGAGCCATAGAGAGAAAAAGAGTCGCGACACTCCCATTGGACTGCGTTGTACGCTTTTTGCTGCATACTTCCGGGGTATGCAGCCTCGTGTAGTTCCAAAAAGCTATTCTATGGCGTTGGACATCATTCACTTCCATTGCTGACTGTCGAGTAACTTCTGAGGTAAGTTGATTAAATAGCTACCTGTTTTGAATTGTCAACTGTCTATATTGTATCATAGGCCATTTATGATGCATATACTGATCTTTTGTTGTATGTACACAGCGTAATTATATATATTTTTTTATCTTGGTAGACGACCGATTGCCTGCTAGTTTGTTAGCTTGACTTGCCTTCTGTGATGGTAACGTTATATCCAGGGGTAAATTGATTAAATAGCTACCTATTTTGAACTGTCAACTGTCTATATTTTATCAGAGGTCCTTTATGATGCATATACTGATCTTTATTTGTATGTACACAGCGTAATTATATATATATTTTATCTTGGTAGACCACCGATTGCCTGCTAGTTTGTTAGCTTGACTTCGCCCTCTGTAAAGGTAGCACTAACGTTATATCCAGGCGTAAGTTGATTAAATAGCTACCTCTTTTGAATTGTCAACTCTGTATATTATATAAATAGGCCCTTTATGATGCTTATATTTATTTGTACGTGCACAGTGCAATTTAGAAATATATTCTTAACTTGGTAGACAACCGATTTTCAGTCATTGCCTGCTACTTTTATCTCGATTTTGCCAGCTGTGAAGAAGGTATCGCTACACCAGAAATTACGCAGTTCATTAGTGAATCTTTGACATCTTTTATTAAGTAAGTTATTGATGTTATATCACTAGGATCATTAAGGTTGACTAGGACGTTTTTTTAGGTTGTATCTGCTGAACCTGGCGGTGTTAGCCAGTCAGCTGAGTACTGTGTATCTGATGCTAGTAGAAATAAGTTTTGTTTAATCACACCCTTGAAAGGGCTGTTTAGCTGGATTGCATGTAGGAATACAAATTATTCCACACAAAAAAATATCATAAGCCATAATAAGCTTTAAAATGTTTATTACTCAGACAGTAGTGTGACTAATTTGTTCTCCAAACACTGCTGCTGCAGGTGGCTGCTGCTGGAGGCGATGACTGCTTGAGCTGGCTGATGTTGGCGAAGGATGGTGATGGCGGCTGCTGGCGCTGGCAGCTGGTGCTGGCCATGGCTGCTGGTGGCGACTGCTGACTGCTGGAATAAGAGGAGACTTGAGGCTGTGGAGACTGCGGACGGTGTGCCGGGAATGGAGTGGCCGAGTACATCCATGGCAACCAGTAAGGTGTTCGTCAGTGGCCTAGATGGTATGACCTTAGGTGAGGAGGTCTGCTGTGTGGAAATCGCCTTCTTGGTCTGACTCTTGCTGCCAAGGTACCCCTTATTACGGCTGTTTGCCTTCCTCTCAGCTCCGATGCACTTTGAGTGAATCCTTAACCTCAGCCTGATATATGTTGAAAGGATTTTTTTTTTCAGCTCATGGCATGAGGGAAGGTTGCTGTCCAGACTCATGGCCTCTCTTTCAGCTGTTCCACTACGTTGGAGGATTCCATAAGGGAATCACTCGTCTGGGAACGGAAGAGGTGCTCCACGTGCTGCAGGAGAGTGAACAGCTCATCGGATGGCCGGTATAATGCACCCCTTTTAAATTCCTTTAACTGTAGTAAAACAGCTTTCTCACTTGTTGTGTTGGTTACTTTTTCAACCAGTGCACACTGGCATTCCTCACAGAGCGAGAAGCTGATGACCCTCTTCGCTACGTATCCAGCCAGGTGGTAGAGGACACAAGACTCGGTCTTTGTGAGGTCAGGTGGTGATGGGTCTACCAGCTGCTCCACTCTCACAACCTCAGAAGCACTGCAGTTGCTGTTCTTGTTGTCCAAGAAGTCCGCCAAGTGGTCTGATGCATCTTCCAGGTAACTGCCAGTATGCGTTGTCGAGAGGAACTGCCCTACAGTGGCAGCCCGTAGTGCATAGTGGAACTCCACAGGTGTCGGGACTGAGTTCCTCTGACGTATGCAAGAAAAAGTTTTTTCTAGGCAGTCCTGAGTGAACCGGCTTGTTAGGACAAATTTGTGCCCCTGTCTCAACAGATCTTCCTGGATCTCCAGGATCGTTGTGGCCATCATCAGTCCTGTCTGGACTGGTTTCCAGCTGCCCTGGGGAACGATCTTCAGGCCCTGAAAAAGATGGATCGAGTCACGGAGGAAGCTGATGGCCTTTTCATACTCTTCCATCTTGAAGTGACTGAGGGCAGTGACAACATTGCGGGACGACATGAGGTCAAACCAGTGGTCCATCTTATCCAAAAACCATGCCGTTGTAAGGTAGGACTCTGGTCTGCGCTCCTCCTGTACCATGTACCTCAGGGCGGCACTTGTTGCTTTGCTGAACACATGCATTGCTGAACTCACCTTCATTTTTTCGAAATGGCTAGGCTCTAGGACACCTCTGGACAAATTGGGTGCCAGCTTAAGTGCCATGCCCTCTTGGAAGGACACCAGATCATTTAAAGGGGCAACAGAGACCTCACTGGACGGCAGCTGCTCCTTTTCCACCACATCCTGAGGTATGGTGATGATGTGACCACGGATAATGGCACTCTTCAAGTTTTTGACGCGATGAGGAACGTCAGGCATGAAATGGAGGCGCTGGTTTGGCTCAACAGGATGCTGGATCCATGGTTTGTCATAGGTCACCCCAAAGGACTTCCACATTGCTCTATTGGGGCTCCCCATGTCTGTGGTGATGTTAAGCACATGAAGCCCTACAGATGCTGCCGCTTCAACAATGCTGACTATGATGTAAACTGCACCATTGGTGGAATTGCCGCTGTAGTGGTAAGCCACGACTTGTTTCCACCGCATTGTAGCTCCAGCCAGCATAAACACCAGTGCATGCGTCGCTTGTCCTTGGTGGTCAGGCAGCGTGATGTTGCCAAATAGCCTCCCCGTTCCCAGATGGAGCTCCACGCCTGGAGTAATGGACATTTCATCTAAGGTAAGCACACACTCTCTCTACATTTCACTCATGCCACCTGCCTTCAGCATCAGCATCTCAAACACTTCCCCCAAAACTCCCGGCTCCAGCTTTACATGTTGCATCCTCCTTTGCAGCGTGCGGATGTTAGGCAGTGGAATTTGCATTTGCTGGAGGGTTTTATAACCGGTGGTGCCAGCGGTAAATCTTATTTTTATAGCTTTTTTAATTGTCTCCTTTCCCCACCGTATTCCTCTCTTCTTTTCCTGTCCAAGGGCTGTCATTTGGTCTCTGTTAAACATTTGGGTGAACTTCTGATTAACTAAATTGTTCCTCTTTCTTAGCGCCAAATTCATTCTTTTTTGCTGTGCTAGAGCCCTCTCTGCTCTCCTTCTCATTAACTTCTCCATTTTAAGTTTCCTTATTAGGTCCTCCACAATTGCACTATTAGACCCTGGCAGTCTGGTCCCTGGAGCACCTGGCCCTGGCAAAGTTGGTTCATCGTTGCTGGCTCCTGACTGACTGGCCCTCGGCACACACATCCCTGGATCACCTGCCCCTGGTAAAGTAGCCTCTTGGTCGCTCTCTCTGTCTCCTGTCATGTCCCTTTCCTTGTCCTCAAAATCCACCTCAATTTCTCCCTCAACCTCTGTAACAATAACAAGGTAATGTTGCTGTTATATGTATTTTGCATTTGCACCTACTGTTATCTTCAATAAAAGGGTACACTACACTCCTATAGAAAATAAATTAAAGCGAAAAATTACTGTAATGTGAATCAAATCATCTGCCACAATCAGAAACCAAAAAAATGTATAAACTCATCTATTGGCAATGGTTAATTTGGTAGAAACTTTTAGATTATCTACATTCTGTATGCAAATCCTCAGAGAATCCCTGAAGCTGGATGTACTAATATGAATGTAATGTCTCATTAGGAGTATAGTCTATCCTTGAACTACATTAAATGGGGAATATTGTTGCTGCATGTATCATACCGAAGTTTAATTTGCCGTATGTGTGGTCTGTTATACTTTGGGTTGGTGATGGTGGCACCCTTCCAGAACGGGGTTTCCTCCTCTTTGGCTTAGGCCGATGAAGGAATATCGTTGGCACAGCATCTGGCCTCAACTTCAACTTGCCTCCGGTTTTTGTGGCAGTGAATTGGTCATCTTCAAAGTGTACCTGAAGGTAGGCTTGTAAGATCAGTTTTCATTGCACTTCAGATAACAGCAAAGTCATAATTCTCTACACTTAGAAATATGATGCCCTTTAAAATGCTTGCAAGGGATGTCACCTCTGAACATTACTTACATGACATAGTTTTCGGTTGTTGCTGGTCCCGGTCATTTGCAGGTTTTTGCGGCTGACCATTGTCATCCATCTTTTCAATCGATCTTTGTCCTTGGGGAAGCCATACATGCGGTAACCCTTCTCGGACCGATTGGTGCATCCAAATGCTGCACATCCAACCATGGTATGACCACTGATCTACAAAATGTTAGTTGTAACCAATGAACCACGACACCATTGAACATCACAGAGAGCGGGTGACAACTTTTCCTCAACCACCTATGCCCTCTGACTTTTGAGAATAGGTAAGAGGTCAGAGTTCATAACCAAACAAGGATCCTCCCTCCCTCTCTCTCCTCAACCACTTTTGAATTTGCTCAGAGCTATTATAAGTGTGGTAAAGTATAGTATATTTGCGACATTATAATATGCTGTGAATGGTTTGCCCTATATATAGTGTTACCTGCTGTGTCCATTGTTAAATATATTGTCGCCCTATTTCGCTTCATCTGCTTTTTAGTGTCGAGGACTCAGATGAAGAGGATGTTAGTATGCGTTGTCGAGAGGAACTGCCCTACAGTGGCTGGCCATAGTGCAAAGTGGAACTCCACAGGTGTGAGTCTGATGTATGCAAGAGAAAGTATTTTTCTAGGCAGTCCTGAATGAACTGGCTTTAATGAACATATTTGTGCCCGTCTCAACAGATCTTGCTGGACCAGCAGTATCGTTGTTGTGGCCATCACACGTTTCAGTGGAGCCCCCCCCCAAAAAAAATGGTTACGATACCTGTTCTTAACGCCTGTTTACACATTTGTTGTTCTTGTTCACACATACTGTACGTATATTTGTTGATATTATTCATGCTTGTTCCCATTTTTTTTGTTCCACATTGTTCATTTTTATCTTATGCCAGGTACCTTTATTATTAATGTTGTCCTTCCCTTCAGCCCTGATGCACTCTGAAGCCTGATGTATGTGGAGGATTTTTTTTTTAAATGTATTTATAATATTCCTCCCTGTTCCTTCACTTTGTTCTTGTTTTTCCAGTTAGATACACACTTTTACACATTTACACACACACACATCTTGTTGTCTCACTCAGTATTTTTTATTAAACAATATTTTATTCATTCATCCAAGCTTAATGAGTTGTTATTCTTTAATATATTTGATTCTTTGTGCATGGCTTAGTATTAAAATTATCATTGTTGTGTGGCCAACTCCTGCCTCATCAGAAAAAGTGGGTGTAAATGCTGAATGGACTGTTCTTTCTCAAAAAAGCAAAAAGCAACAACGGATTCCAATGGGAGTGTTGCCTGTCACTGTTCTCTATCACTCTCTCTGCAGCTAACCTTACTCTTACTCTGTGCATTAATCCAGAGACGTAGAGAAAAATCTTAATAGCTCTGCACTTACCTATAGACCCAAACATATAAGCATAATGCTTTTGATAATATGTGAATGGCTTAATATTAAAATTATATTCTTAGTCTTGACATGATCATGTTTCACGTTGTGGTCTGGGGGTGACCACTTATCAGAAGTAAGCTAGCTGCAAGGCGAATGCTGAATGGACCACGGCAGACCTAATGCTACCACCAAGGTAAGCTAATGGCTGAATCGGAATTTATAAGCAAAATCACGGTAATCAATAATACAGCCCAGTCGCCATAAAATAAAAATCATGAGACATCTGTCATCACATGAATGATATGGAAAAGAAAACTTAAGTTAGAGCCGTTCTAGCCTGTACTCCTGTCCATACAAACATGAACATAAGCTTCCCCCCCCCCCCCAAAATGTAAAACGTATCTAATATACAGCTTTTAGTTGTCACCCTGCCTCTCAAAATGGAAAACTGACATTAACAAATATGTAATCATGCAATAACAGCTGAAAAAGTAGTAGGGTGTATGTTTATATATATATTTACCGTTAAATAACGCAATCGCTGCTGTCTGTCCCATAGAAGAACATGACAGCCAGCGTATATGCTTTAAATACTGATTTATATGTTTAATTATTTAAACGCTGGAGGGAGGAAGTTCTGAGGAAACTATAGCTCTTCTCCCTCAGCGGAGCCTCCAATGTTTACCTGTCTTTGTTTTGTGAGCAGGTGAGACACCACAAGTTGACAATTTTCATGTAAAGCAGATTTTTTTCTCCACCATTTCTTCACACACTGGTAATCTTGAGCCTGAATGATGGTAGTGCTGTGCCAGGGAGGCGTGTGAGATGTTAAGGGTGAGGTCCTTTAACATCTGTGGGACGCTGCTGAGGATATTTTATGAGTCTGTTGTTGCCGGCACACTCTTCTTCACTGTCACATGCTGGGGCAGTGGGCAGCGGGCTGCCGACAACAACAGACTGAACAAAGTGATCAGGAGGGCCGGTGATGTTGTGGGAGAGGAGCTGGACACTCTGATGACCGTGGCAGAGAGGAGGATGCTGTCCAGGCTACAGTCCATCTTAGACAATGTCTCACAGCCTCTCCATGACACACTGACCCAGCAGATGAGCTCCTTTAGCAGAAGGCTCCTCTTACCAAGATGCACTACAGAGCGCCACAGGAAATCATTCCTGCCTGTGGTCATCAATCTGTACAACGCCTCCCTCAGTTGGTCCAGCCTTTGCCTCAATTTAATTTACTGTTAATTACAGGTTCATTCAAAAATGGGTCTGAATAGTGAAGGCCAAAAGAGTCTTTTGTTGTCATTATTAAAAATCAAGAAAGTTTCTTGTTATCATATAACAATGATGAAATTCTGGTGAGACACTAGCTCAAGATTCACACGTAACACACAGACACTATAGTCATTCGCAAACATTGAGCTGTTGTCCTTTCTTCACAAGGTTTGATCATTTTAAACAAATCATGAAGGTTCACTAAAGTTTAAACCTTTTCAGAGTCTAACAGAAAACAGCTCTCAGTGGACTCTGTTCATTTTTTCTCATATCAGCCCCAAATGTTTAGAGAGGAATGGGTCGAGCTCACAGAGAGAACGGATCATCTCTGAACTTGCATCGTCACCTTTTCTCCACACCATGTCAACTAAAAGTCGAGCTTTGTCTCTTCTGGTCCTCTCCCCCTCTACTGCCTCCCTCTCAGCATCAATGAGGACTTTTATCTCCAGGAGTTTGTCCAGAAGACTATGCAGAACCGGTCCTGATATCCTTTCCATGAAGCTGGTCCTTATTTCCTTAAGATGCTCGCTTGGACCGACATTCTGTCGGGTCGGTCCATAAGATCTTCTCACTCCAGCAGTAGAAAGACAAACCCGTCTCTTCCAGATGCTTTTGGAGCCACCTTCCCTCAGGTACAGTTTAATGCATCTCATGAAATTCTTATAAACCAAGTGGAACGTTGGGAGGTAGTTGTCGTACGATTCTGCATCAAACTCTGCCCGTCTGGGCTGAACCCTAACCGAGTCTCTTCCAGGACGTGTGGTCAGAGTGTAAAGCTGCTTCGGCTGCAGTCTGCAGTGTGGAGGTGTCTCTAGAAACTTCTCATCTCTATCTATTTTCTTTCTAAAACGCAACACATGTCTCAGAACAATGTTTTTAGGCAGCAGCAACACATTAATCTGATATCTGACACTAGGAGCAGCTGGAGGCTTGTAGAAGAGTAGAACCAAGGCTTGGACCGGGTCATTAGGAGAATCTTCATCCTTGACGACACCAAAAGCAGAAAACCCTGTGATGTTGATGATGACGTGAGTTTCTGTGATCTCCTCAGGCTTGATGAACTCGATGCCATGATCACCCACATGAGCGACTGACAGGTAGGTACATCCTCCTGTGGAGCGGATCTCACAGTGAGGGAGATGGAGCTGAGCCACAGACTGCTGCTGACATCTGATGTCAAACAGAGGTCCTGCAGGCTTCTTGCCAGGTTGGCTCAGTAACCTGCTGCTCCAAGGAACAATCCTGTAGGACACGTCTCCTTCTGCCTTCATGTCAAACACCAGACCGCTCACTCTGCACTGGTACAGGCCTGGACTGGAGCACCGCAACCAGTAGGTTTCATCATCTTCATCACCAGTGAAATCAGGAGTAAACTCCTCAAATCTGCTCTGGAGCTTCATGTTGGGTAAACTTGCAGCTCTGGGTAAGATGCTGACGTTTGCAGGAGGATCCTGAAGAATCACAGACCAGAGAGAAGGAGACGAGTGACTGCGATCTCTTCTCCTCAAACCAGACTCTGAAGCTGAAGCGTAGGGGAGGTCAGTACGGACTGATCTGATTGGAACTGAGTAGTTCACGGGTCCAGATGACTCTTTTATTTCCTCCAGGGAACTGCATTGAACAGACGGTTTAAAGGTATCCTGTTCTCTGCTGCTCTGTAGCTTCACCTGAGATGACCTGGTAGCTGCAGCTGGTGTTGAGTTTCTTATTTCTCTGGTAATGTCCTGACTCAGTGAGGAAGAGGCTGCAGGGTCTGTCTTCCATCCAAAGATCATGTCTTTGGCTTCTTTAGTTAGTGTTGTTTTGTTCTCGGGTTCAGAAAGATGTGGAGCAGTGAGCTTCAGTGAGTTAGTAATGATGTTCGAAATTTCATAGAGGGATGAATCACTGGGGAGAGTATCCAATGAAGCTGTCGATGGATTGGTTACCAAAGGATGATTAGACCTGTTTCTATCCATCCCAAGTTTTTGTCTTCTCCTTGGTATTATGGTATCTGCTGGACTGGGAACAGTACTGGTGGAATCAGGTTCAGTTGTTTCTAATTCACTCCGATCCAGTTCCCGTTTAATAGAAGCCCCTCTTTTTTCACCCCTAACCACTAGTTGATCATTTTGTTTTCTTTTATTTTCTACTTCCATTGTTGAATCTATGAGTCTTTTCATCATTTGCTGATAATGAGAACTGTCAGAATGGGATCCAGCACTGACATCCCATAAATGTGTCGAGGGTGGGAGAATGTTGTTGCCCTGTTTAACTTCAGGAGGAGAATTCCTTTGCTTGAACTGGTGGTAGGGGTAGCGTGAATGTGACGGATAAATTCTTGAAGGGAATGAAATGAATTTGGATGGTTGAAAATCTCTCCAATTCATAACATCAGCTCGTTTCTGGAGTTTTTCTATAAGAGTTTCAGGCTCACAGCCAGAAGAAGACGGCCGATTAATTGATGTCTTGTTTGGTGTTTCTTTATCAATATCTTTGTTTGGTTCTGTGGCGATCATTGTGGTGCTAGGGAGGATAAGTTTTTTTCTTATGATTCTATCTTCCATTGCTGAATCTGTATCCATTTTTATCATTTGCTGAATATGAGAAGTGTCAGAAACTGACCCAACACTGAAAGCCTTTGTTCTTTGGTAAAAGGGATGTGGGAAAAACGGACCAAGTAGTCTGTCTGAAAAATCAAAAACAGGAAGTCCAGGGTCCAGCTCAATAATGCGTCCCGTTTTAATAGACCGCCGTTTATTTCCTTCCATTGGTGAATATGTGTCTGTTTTTGTTGTTTCCAAATTGGGACGATTAGCACTAAAATCCCATAAATGTGTCGAGGATGGGAGAATGGTGTTGCCCTGTTTTACTTCAGGAGAAGAATATCTTTGCTTGACCTGGTGGTGGAGGTCATGTTTATGTGGGACTGAAGAATAAATGTTTAAAGGGATTGAAGTGAATTCTTTCTCTCTCTGTTGCATAAGTTTGGATTTTTTATCGTCATCTGTGTCTGTCTCTGTGACGGTCATTGTGGTGTCACGAAGAAGATTTTGTGCAGCCGTGAAGAATTCATCAGGGATCAAGGTGTCTTTAGTTCGGTCCTGATACTCAGAGTTCAGTCTGTTACTGAAACCATCTGCTTCTTTGTGTCCTTCAAATTTTAGATCATCTTCAGAAGATCTTCTTTTCATACAAACTTCAACTCTTCCACTGTTTTGCTTCTTCATCTTAGTTTTTCTTGTATTAGTTTCCATTTCAGAACCAAAAACATTCAGGATTTCTGCATCACTGAGGACTTTTGTCTCCAGGAGTTTGTCCAGCAGACTCTGCACAACCGGTTCTGATATCCCCTCAATGAAGTCGGTCCTTATTTCCTTAAGATGCTCGCTTGGACCGACATTCTGTCGGGTCGGTCCATAGGATCTTCTCACTCCAGCAGTAGAAAGCCAAATCCGTCTCTTCCAGACGCTGTTGGAGCCACCTTCCCTCAGAGACAGTTTAATGTATCTCATGAAATTCCCATTAACCACTTGGAACGTTGGGAGGTAGTTGTCGTACGATTCTGCATCAAACTCTGCTTCTTTGGGCTGAACCAGAACCGAGTCTCTTCCAGGACGTGTGGTCAGAGTGTAAAGCTGCTTCGGCTGCAGTCTGCAGTGTGGAGGTGTCTCTAGAAACTTCTCATCTCTATTTATTTTCTTTCTAAATTGCAACACATGTCTCAGAACAACGTTTTTTGGCAGCAGCAACACATTAATCTGATATCTGACACTAGGAGCAGCTGGAGGCTTGTAGAACAGCAGAACCAAGGCTTGGACCGGGTCAGGAGAAGAATCTTCATCCTTGACGACACCAAAAGCAGAAAACCCTGTGATGTTGATGATGACGTGAGTTTCTGTGATCTCCTCAGGCTTGATGAACTCGATGCCATGATCACCCACATGAGCGACTGACAGGTAGGTACATCCTCCTGTGGAGCGGATCTCACAGTGAGGGAGATGGAGCTGAGCCACAGACTGCTGCTGACATCTGATGTCAAACAGAGGTCCTGCAGGCTTCTTGCCAGGTTGGCTCAGTAACCTGCTGCTCCAAGGAACAATCCTGTAGGACACGTCTCCTTCTGCCTTCATGGCAAACACCAGACCGCTCACTCTGCACTGGTACAGGCCTGGACTGGAGCACCGCAACCAGTAGGTTTCATCATCTTCATCATCTTCATCACCAGTGAAATCAGGAGTAAACTCCTCAAAACTGCTCTGCAGCTTCATGTTGGGTAAACCTGCAGCTCTGGGTAAGATGCTGACGTTTGCAGGAGGATCCTGAAGAATCAGAGACCAGAGAGAAGGAGACGAGTCACTGCGATCTCTTCTCCTCAAACCAGACTCTGAAGCTGAAGCGTAGGGGAGGTCAGTACGGACTGATCTGATTGGAACTGAGTAGTTCACGGGTCCAGATGACTCTTTTATTTCCTCCAGGGAACTGCTTTGAACAGACGGTTTAAAGTTATCCTGTTCTCTGCTATCAAAGCTGCTCTGTAGCTTCACCTGAGATGACCTGGTAGCTGCAGCTGGTGTTGAGTTCCTTATTTCTCTGGTAATGTCCTGACTCAGTGAGGAAGAGGCTGCAGGGTCTGTCTTCCATCCAAAGATCATGTCTTTGGCTTCTTTAGTTAGTATTGTTTTGTTCTCGGGTTCAGAAAGGTGTGGAGCAGTGAGCTTCAGTGAGTTAGTAATGATGTTCGAAATTTCATAGAGGGATGAATCACTGTGAAGAGTATCCAATAAAGCTGTTGATGGATTGGTTACCAAAGGATGATTGGACATGTTTTCATCGATCCCAAGTTTTTGTCTTCTCCTTGGTATTATGGTATCTGCTGGACTTGGAACAGTACTGATGGAATCAGGTTCAGTCATTTCTAATTCACTCCGATCCAGTTCCCGTTTAATAGAAGCCCCTCTTTTTTCACCCCTTAGTTGATCATTTTGTTTTCTTCTATTTTCTACTTCCATTGTTGAATCTATGAGTCTTTTCATCATTTGCTGATAATGAGAACTGTCAGAATGGGATCCAGCACTGACATCCCATAAATGTGTGGAGGGTGGGAGAAAGGTGTTGCCCTGTTTTACTTCAGGAGGAGAATTCCTTTGCTTGAACTGGTGGTGGAGGTCGTATGGGGGTGAAGAATACATTTCTGAAGGGGATGAAGTGAATTTGGATGGTTGAAAATCTCTCCAATTCATAACATCAGCTCGGTTCTGGAGTTTTTCCTTAGGAGTTTCAGGCTCACAGCCAGAAGAAGACGGCCGATTAATTGATGTCTTGTTTGGTGTTTCTTTATCAATATCTTTGTTTGGTTCTGTGGTGGTCATTGTGGTGCTAGGGAGAACAGGTGGTTTTCTTATAATTCTATCTTCCATTGCTGAATCTGTATCCATTTTTATCATTTGCTGAATATGAGAAGTGTCAGAAACTGACCCTACACTGAAAGCCCTTGTTCCTTGGTAAAAGGGATGTGGGAAAACCGGGCTAAATTGTCTGGATAAAATACCAGAAACAGGAAGTCCAGGGTCCAGCTCAATAATGGGTCCCGTTTCAATAGACCGCCGTTTATTTCCTTCCATTGGTGAATATGTGTCTGTTTTTGTTGTTTCCAAATTAGGACAATTAGCACTGAAATCCAATAAATCTGTTGGGGGTGGGAAAATGATGTTGCCCTGTTTTACTTCATGAGGAGAATACCTTTGCTTGACCTGGTAGTGGAGGTCGTGTTTATCTGGGACTGAAGAATACATGTTTAAAGGGATTGAAGAGACTATTTTCTGTCTCTGTTGCATAAGTTTGGATTTTTTATCGTTATCTGTGTCTGTCTCTGTGACGGCCATTGTGGTGTCAGGGAGAAGATTTTGTGCAGCCATGGAGATTTCATCACGGATTGAGGCGTCTTTAGTTCGGTCCTGATACTCAGAGTTCAGTCTGTTCCTGAAACCATCTGCTTCTTTGTCTCCTTCAACTTCTAGATCATCTTCTTTCTTGCAAACTTTAACTCTCCTAACGTTTTGCTTCTTCATCTTAGTTTTTTTTGTTTTCATTTCGGAACCTAAAGCCTTCTGGATCTGTCTGTAGCCAAAGGAACCTGGACCCTGGGAATTAAAATCAGTGAAATAATTTGTTAAAAGCTGTTATTTGCATACAAACACACATGTTATGTAAAAAGACATGTTTACTTGTTTTTTTCTCCTAAACCTTGTTTATATCAGTTAGGATTGGAACAGGGACCTTTTTGCTCATATGCGACCCATATCCATCTTTTCCACTGCCCAATTCCAATCTTTTCACCAATAAAATTAATAAATCCAATTTGTGCCACTTCCATATATGGTACTATTTTTCAAATAGTACTGAACTGTCATATCGCATTTTATGTGTCTTTTACATCACTATCCTGGATCTCACTAAACATCCACACACAGTAGCAGTTAGCGCTCCACAAGAGACCATAGTTAACGGCTGTGGAGCTTTATTCTTACCTACGTTTTACTTTGATTTGGTTTTAAGATTGCCGGCTCACATTGCTCAACAGCTTTCTAACAATGAGAAGAAGTCAATAAGAGAAGTAGACAAGAAATAGAACAGAATACAACATCGGTTCCCAAACTTTTTTAGCCGCGCATCTCTTCCATGTCCCAGCCAGGTTGATGCCAGGGACGTGGCGTCAACCTGGCTGGGTTGACGCCATGCAAATACACACACAGTTTTTTTAATGTGTGTGTATCTGCATTTGTGTGTGTGTGTGTGTGTGTGTGTGTGTGTGCATGTCCAAAATAATAATGATTTAGATCTACCGTGCCACGGTAACCGTGGCACGGTAACATGATCCATATAACGTGCCTTACTCTTCCCTTCTCCTCTCGCAGTTCCGCGGCTGCTGCTGCCACTCTCTGACTGCCTGCCCCTTTAAATCGGCAGCACACGTGACTGTGCTCTGTGGGGTTTTTTAAACTCCACTCTCATTGGTTGTACTGCCTTAAATCCCGCCTTCCCTCTTCCTGATTTCTAGTACTGTGTGCGTGCCTGTTTGCTTGGAGCGCAAGATTTAAATTACAGAGATACTCCCGTTACCACAATTAATACTTGACAACAAAACTAGTCCCAGTTAAGAAACTAAATATTATCAGCGCTAAAATAGGTGAAAGCTGCTGAGTGCAGTTCTGTAAAGAAGCAGGAGAGACTGTCTGGATTTGTGGAACTTAAGAAATGTAACCAACATTAGCATCTCAAAATAGCATTTATTTCTGAAGTATAATGCATTTATCAGCAAAAACCTAATCTCTTTTATAAAACTGAATATTCTGTGCCAGGCAGGAGTTCTGAAGACTGCTGGAAAAGCAAAGACTGTAGGCTATTAAATACGACGGAGTATTAGGGCCACACATGACGAGAAAAAATATTTTTGCCATGACGAGATTAAACTCGACATGGCGACTTTAAAGTCGCCATGTCGACATTAAACTCAACATTTCGAGAATAAAGTTGATTTATCGTTGCGACTTTAATCTCGACATTCCAAAGTTTGGAGAAAAGAGCAACCGCGCTCCACAGCTGCAGTCTCTGCGTTTTAATTAAGTGTGAAGGTAGTCTTTGCCGTGCTGCAACTGTTTAATCATCCCTGGAAGCGGTGGCCTACCAATAACGTAACGTCTTTCCCTAGTGATGCTTACCCGGGTTCGCAGTTCTGAATTTGAGATTCTCGAAATGTTGAGTTTAATGTCGACATGGCAAAAAAAAAAAAATTCCCTTCATGTGTGGCCCTAATACTCCGTCGTAATTAAAAGTTCAGATTCTTAGCCACAGCCGTCTGAAAAAGAAAAAGTGAGGGTTTGCTTTTACCATATTTTGTTGTTTTTGTTGCTTTCATTGATTGTCGACCCTTTCAGGCAGTTCAGGCATAAATAGCAGGTGTTATTTCTTTTACATAATATACAGTATAAGAACACTATAGATGCCACCTAAACAACTGCTATATTTTGTTTAGACTAATTAGGATTCCACATAATAATAGTGCTATTTATTTGACTATTTCTACTTCTAGAATTAGAATAAACATAAATAAAACGAGGAAACACCATTTACATTGTTTTTATTTTACAAAGGTTTTCACATCGTCCATTAGTAAATGAGTGCAAACCAGAGGCGGAGTTAGACATTCTCATCAGGGATTTAGTCCACAACATATTTCATCATTTGGTACACCAAAAAAGTAAAAATTATTTAATCTGTTGATGTGGTCGCAAAATTAATTTAAAGGTATACTATGCAACCGGGGTTGATTTTCCAGCGAGGCTCCCCCCAGAGGGCGAAAGTAAAAGTGCACTGTCGTAAAGATGCTCAGCTGTTCTGGTTTCTCCATCAAGCCAGGCGCGGTTGTTTTGAGCTTAGCAGACAGGCGAACGCAACGAAAAGTAAAAAAAACGGCAGTACAAACAATGACTAACACAGTGAAGGTATGAACATCAGGCTTCCCGCAGCGCTATCTTGGCGAGGCGGCCGCCTCGCCGCGGCCGCCGCGGTAGCTTCTCGGCAACATTCAAAAAAAAAATAAAATAAAAAATAATAATAAAACTCGATATGCTTGCATGTTTATTTGACGTTAACACGCGGTTCTTTGTTGTTGCTTTCGCGCGTGCATATAGTGAATGGCAGGGAAAAAACACATGGAGTTCTCAACGTAAAGCAAGACCGACTCTCGCGATGCACCAGACTTCTGAGCCTGTGTGTGCGGGCCGAGAGCTCCTGCAATTGCAAGTACGGTAATTCCCCCACAGACCACCAGGGCGGCCGAGAAAACCTTTGTTCAACCTGAAATGACTCATTTAATCATCCAAAACGGTATGGAACACATTAATTAACTGAAAAATGTTGCATAGTATGCCTTTAATATAGGCCTTTACATATCTTAAAGTTTAATCTGCTGTCGTACTAGTATATGCCACTAGTATATTAATATGTTCTCATTTCAATGATGAAATGGACAACCACTCATGTAACAGATCAGTTTTAGTGTCACTAATCTTACTTAAAGTACAGTATTGGGTCCTCCATGCTCCTTATGTATTAAGACTTACTGCACATTTAAACGTTGACAACTCACTATTGTTATGGAAATAATTAGTTGTCTGAGAAGATGTAGGTAAGGAGAAGCTGTTATCTACACTTCAGATATATGATGTAAGAAATGTGTTTGGAATGTTAAGATAAATTACATGAAATGGGCTACACAGAGTAAATACAAC
The DNA here is from genome assembly GCF_011125445.2 of Fundulus heteroclitus. Classification (NCBI taxonomy): domain Eukaryota; kingdom Metazoa; phylum Chordata; class Actinopteri; order Cyprinodontiformes; family Fundulidae; genus Fundulus; species Fundulus heteroclitus. The sequence continues at coordinate 39,402,283 of NC_046381.1, forward strand.
CCAGTTGTACATTTGTTGAAGTTTGAATTTAATATTTGAAATGCTGTCAGTGTCAGTGACACTTCTACTTCCAGTGCAAAGTAAATACAATACATTTATTTGCAGTCCCTTGAATGAATAATTTTGCTGTTTTATGATGCAGACAGAGTATCTTTGATAAAAAAAGAATAAGGGTGGGGTTTATCTCTGCACATTTCTATATCTTCAAAAGAAAATACAGGATAAATCTAGACAACAGACATATTTTGAATATATTTGGTTTAATAGGCCCGCATTAACTGTCTGTCTCTGTTGCTGGTAAGTTCAAATGCAAACTTTTTCAAAGTGGGAAAAAGTCATTAATCAGATCCAGTGATGCTTTAAAGATAAACAGACAGCATCTAGTGTGTGTTGTGCTTATAAAATTTGAAAAACTGTAGCAAATAATGCTGCCTTTTCTTTTTAGACAGGCAAAACGCGTCCTAATGCTCAAATCAAGCATCAAAAAATAGGAGCATGCATATTGCGTAGGACCAATGAAGCTTTGGACCAATAGTGTCCCTACCAAAGTTCAAATCAAACCTACGTCCTTGATTCCATGTTACATTCTTCATAGTATGGGTTGGTACATTTCAGCCGGTTGTATAGCAAGGTATGTTTCTGTATCGTGTTTTAAATCCGTGCCCCATGTGCCCTCTTTTAACTTTGAGCACCTGCCCCTCCAACGGTCTCTGCACGGCCCTGGTTGACGCACCCCCAGTCTGGCCAAGTTGCAGTTAAAACTCAACCATCATAACAAAGGTTATGAAAATAAAATTAGAATATAATTTGAATTAAATTGCAATAAAGTTACACAGTCTACAACAGGAACCTGAGGATTTGCAGGTGCATTGGTGGCTCAGTGTGGAGCCAGAGGTTAGAGAGAAAGGGGCAGAACCAGGTATGTGTAGCTGCGTGCACATGACGTTAATTTCGGTTGCTTTATGTTCAGTTTTGATCTGTTGAGCCATGTTAAATCTTTTAGTTATTTTTTTGGTAAATATTTGTTCACCACTTTTTTGTGAATAAACCATCCGGCTGCACTGGACATCTTTTGCCTGACTGCCTTCTTTAGCCACTTTGGCCAGGCTGCCTCACACACCCAGGCACCAGACCGAGGTTTTGCTGCTAACACTTTATTTTAGGACGAACAGAACGGAAGAGCTTTCACCCCGCTAGTCCCCACGAACCACCCCTATTCACCCGGAAGCCACACATTTCTCCCAGTATAAATCCAAAGCAGCATAACCGTCAACAAATCTGATTAGATTTTTGTTTCTCTAGAGTGCTCCGCTGACTCCGCGGAGCTTGAATGTCAAACCAACTTCACCGCGGTCTAGTGCAGGCCAGAAAGTAGCGCTACATACTTTGCCGGTGGATCAAAAGGTCCGAAAGAAATGGGATAAATTCGTAAAAGAAACGCGAAAGGACTGGATTGCCGGCAGTGACAAAAGTGTTTTATGCAATTCACACTTCACGAGCGAGGATTGTGAGGGGTACTTACAATGGAGCATGGGCTCTATGTCTTGGGCAGCGTTAGATATAGTCTCCTCAGGTTCACCTTGTTTAAACTCCGTTTCTTCGTATATATATTGGGTATCGGAGTCACCGATGCTTGAGGTGGAGTTTGTAGATGTATCAGACTTTTTTTTAATATAAATTTTTTGTACGTAGAGTACGAGTTATTAATTAAATTTAATACATCGCTAGCGAAAGTCGTAGTGTTAGCAGCCGGATGCACGGTACTCGTTCTGTTTGTGACGTCACATTCCGAAACAGCCTGATTGAAGAATATTCAGGCTCTTTCTCTTATACAGCAAGTTTTATCGGAATTACTTCTAAACGCCGCACATAATTCACATATAATTTACATTTCTTTACTCTGGTGACTATTTGACTGCATCTGCGTTAAAATACATTCAGTCCAAGAGTTAGACTTTAAAGGAACAGTGAGTGTGCAACAGCAGTTAGCAATAAAGTCTAATACAGATCATTACAATACATTTTATTTATTGATTAAATTTACAGTTTTTGATTTAAATTTTTTTCAAAGGACATGTTTATTTGCACATCTTTATGATGTGGGGGGAAAAAACACTGTCAGAGCGCCATTACAGTTTTCATCTCGTGCACCCCCTACTGGCAGCTCGTTTACCCCTGGAATCTGGAAAACACCATCATATACCTGTCCTGTGGAAGTAAAAATTCAGTGTGATTTCACAGCAGCAACGGACCGTTGGGGAACTGGAAGGCTGCGTTTATGTGTTGTTCCGATTTGAAACACTACTGTAGGTGTCATTATTACTTATTCCCGCTTTAAAGTACTATTACAACCCATCCATCCATTTTCTGACCCGCTTATTCCCTCATGGGGTCACGGGGGGGTGCTGGTGCCTATCTCCAGCGTTAACCGGGTGAGGGGCGGGGTACACCCTGGACAGGTCTACTATTACAACCAAATGACTAAATAAATTTTTTCCCCCAAATGTATATAAAAACATTATTCAACACAAACATGAGAAGTTGGACTGCAAAATTGATGGTTGCACCAACTGTCAACAAGCACGAACAAACTCAGTGGACTAGTGGTACGAGATTATACTAACTATACCAACTGATTTCCCTCTATGGGGATAATAAAGTTTATCTTATCTACATATTAATAATTGCATGGTTGTTAAAGAAGTTTATGTGCTAATTTCCTCCACTGTTTAGGTCGTGATCAGCCAATCAGCTCTCTCTGTTTCCACCATCTTCCTGCTTCAGACACTCTAGGCTCACTATAAAAGTTCTCCTCTCTCCTAAAAATTTTTCACTTTAGGAGCTCTCTGAAGGCCTAAGATGCTTTGGCAATAATTTTTATTTTACCAAAGTAAAAGTGATGTCACTAAGAGCTACTTTTAGTCTTAGGATTCTTTGTGAATACGGGCACAGATCTCTAACCACCCCAAGGGAGGCGGCAGATTTAGTCCCCGGCCACACCTGTCTATCAACCTCTGGGGTTGTAATCCCACTCTATTCTTTTTTTTAAATAAGATAACAGGTGACAGATAAAATATTCTTCTTATTCACATGTGTAACTCATTAGCGTGATCTTGTATTGTTTGCAAAGCAAGCACAGCGTTTCACTAAACAGAACAGAAACTTCACTCATAGTTCAGTGCTTCCTGTATTTAACTCTTCCAACGTCTACATCAATGAACGGATTAAAAAAGGATCAACAGTTTTAAATGAAAAACAGTGAATAAAGCAACAATCCCGTGAGAATCTACTAGCTTTTACTCTACGGATATTATGAAATTGGAACAGCCTTATACGTTCCTGTTACTGTCTGTATACATAAAGTAAAACCGCCACATCATCTGAACGGCCTATTGACACTGAATTCAAGTCAACAGGAAGGGCGTCGATTATTAACAAAGTGAACCAAAAAGAAAAGTATGACGCCTAATCTGTAGCAGCAGGAGCTGACATATTTTCCAGTTGTATAGTTAAGGGGGGTTCTTATACTCTTCTGCCTCAGAAACAGTCTTTAATTGGTAAACAGACGATGTGCTGCAGTTTAAAGAGACCGCGCTTCAGACCGGATGAGAAGATTCATGCTGAACATTTTATTTCTCCTGTAAAACAAACTATCATGTCGCTGATATCTAGAAAGTGTCATGTTTTACACAGCCTGCTCCTTTTCTTCTTTAACAAGACCCCAGATTAAACTACGCGTTGTTTCCATCCATCCATCCACGTTAGACTTCAAATGTAAAACAAAATACAAAATTACTTTAAGCATTTTTATAGATGAAACGTTTTTTTTTTAACTTACCTTTCTTCTTCAGCTGCGGTCGGGGCGACTTCTCACGCTTCCTGTTTCATAAAACGTGTCTGGTGCCATCAGTCCCCATAACGTAGACTCTTGTCAGTAGAGAACTATGGGGTTCCATTAGTGCCAAAAATATGTTTATGCGTTTTCTGACGTGTTCATGTGTCTATGTAAGTTGGCAGACAGTGAGCTACAATCATCGTTTCCTCAAAAAGAGTCTCCCACCGTGCTGGGAGAATTACTTTGGACTCTATGCCAGTGATTTTCAACCTTTTTTGAGCCACAGCACATTTTTTACACTTACAAAATTCTGGGGCACACCACCAATCAAAATGACACTCTAACACAGTACCAGTGACATGCAGTCAGCTTGGCCTCCCCTGGGATGGCGCAATCCTATGTTAACTGCGCTCAGTGGCGCCTCCAGAAATTTTTCATAGGGGTGGCCAGATGGGGCCACTTAAATTCTTGGGGTGGCACACTGAAGCTAATGGCCATATTTTCAGGATTTTATTCTACGGTTGTAGTAAAGCTGCCTGTAGAAAATTACCGGGAAGACTTAAACACCTATTGATATATTTTGGGTTATTGTGTGATTTTTAATGTTACTAATGATCTAATGTGCATAGATATAGACCAGAGGTCTGCAACCTGTGGCAAGTGGCTCTTTGGACATTCCACAGTGGCTCTTAATAACTTTGGCTACACATTATATTTTTATTGTGGTAATTAAATGTAATAATGATAATAAATACAGGTTTTAGCTGTTTTTTTTCTTGGAATAATGGCTATTAATTTTCACAACAGAATGATGGTGAAAGTGCCAGTAATATTTAATTTTAAATCAATATTTTTCCATTATGTTGGAAACTATGATTTATTTTACATTCTTATCCACAAATGTCAGCATCCCATCATCATCTTTTTTTAAACCTCAAAATAGACATAAAAGGGCGTTTCTTCAACAATGACAACATATTTGCTACAGCAGATCTTTATCTAAAATATAACTTGTCCTTTTTCAAAAGGCCAGGCAACATTTGGGGCTCTGAACAAGTTTAATTCAAGTGGACTGTAGGCAAAATGGCTCTTTAGACTGTAAAGGTTGCAGGCCCCTGATATAGACCAATAACAGTACAGTTAACATTTTGAGTTGAACAATAATTGCTTTGTATTATCTAATCACGTTAGGAATAAGGCGAATTTTATTCATTTATTGAAAACTAAATTATACTCGGGAAAAGCAGATACTGGCAGATAAAAATAAGAAATGATATCTTTATTTATGTAACAGGAATTTCCCAACAGGGAACAACAGTCATATAATGATTACAAGGATACAAAAAAAAAGATTACAAGAAACACTTATATGTTAACTTATTCTTAATATATAAAAATATATATTATATAAATATACATTATATAAAAATAATAATTACTTTTACAAAAAGAACTTCCAAGCAACAGTCTCCAACTCTGATTACCAAGCTTCAGAACAGCTTTATTCGCCTGTTGCTATGCTTTTTGGCAAACAGATCCACAAAGTCATCAAAGTTAATGGCCCTAGCCCTTTTTGATTCTACACTTAACACACCCAAACTGCTTAAACGCCCATCAGTCATGGAGCTTCTCAAGGCAGTTTTGATTAACTTTAACACTGAAAAACTACGCTCACAGGCTGCAGTGCTCACAGGTAACGCAAGTGCAATTTTGCACAGTTTAAACATTTGGTGGAAGACCTTCCTATATGGCTCCAGAAAGACAGTGAGCTCTGTTAATTTCTTTGGTGTTTCCTGACCACTACTTTGCTTCCTTTCAAGAATCAGCTTAAAGGCATACTATGCAACATTTTTCAGTTAATTAATGTGTTCCATACCGTTTTTGATGATTAAATGAGTCATTTCAGGTCGAACAAAGATTTTCTCGGTCGCCCTGGTGGTCTGTGGGGGAAATACCGTACTTGCAATGGCATACCGCGCACGTGACGTCACCGTCTCAAGAGCAACGCCCCTTTTGCCGTTTAGGTAGGGCCAGAGCCATAGAGAGAAAAAGAGTCGCGACACTCCCATTGGACTGCGTTGTACGCTTTTTGCTGCATACTTCCGGGGTATGCAGCCTCGTGTAGTTCCAAAAAGCTATTCTATGGCGTTGGACATCATTCACTTCCATTGCTGACTGTCGAGTAACTTCTGAGGTAAGTTGATTAAATAGCTACCTGTTTTGAATTGTCAACTGTCTATATTGTATCATAGGCCATTTATGATGCATATACTGATCTTTTGTTGTATGTACACAGCGTAATTATATATATTTTTTTATCTTGGTAGACGACCGATTGCCTGCTAGTTTGTTAGCTTGACTTGCCTTCTGTGATGGTAACGTTATATCCAGGGGTAAATTGATTAAATAGCTACCTATTTTGAACTGTCAACTGTCTATATTTTATCAGAGGTCCTTTATGATGCATATACTGATCTTTATTTGTATGTACACAGCGTAATTATATATATGTTTTATCTTGGTAGACCACCGATTGCCTGCTAGTTTGTTAGCTTGACTTCGCCCTCTGTAAAGGTAGCACTAACGTTATATCCAGGCGTAAGTTGATTAAATAGCTACCTCTTTTGAATTGTCAACTCTGTATATTATATAAATAGGCCCTTTATGATGCTTATATTTATTTGTACGTGCACAGTGCAATTTAGAAATATATTCTTAACTTGGTAGACAACCGATTTTCAGTCATTGCCTGTTACTTTTATCTCGATTTTGCCAGCTGTGAAGAAGGTATCGCTACACCAGAAATTACGCAGTTCATTAGTGAATCTTTGACATCTTTTATTAAGTAAGTTATTGATGTTATATCACTAGGATCATTAAGGTTGACTAGGACGTTTTTTTAGGTTGTATCTGCTGAACCTGGCGGTGTTAGCCAGTCAGCTGAGTACTGGGTATCTGATGCTAGTAGAAATAAGTTTTGTTTAATCACACCCTTGAAAGGGCTGTTTAGCTGGATTGCATGTAGGAATACAAATTATTCCACACAAAAAAATATCATAAGCCATAATAAGCTTTAAAATGTTTATTACTCAGACAGTAGTGTGACTAATTTGTTCTCCAAACACTGCTGCTGCAGGTGGCTGCTGCTGGAGGCGATGACTGCTTGAGCTGGCTGATGTTGGCGAAGGATGGTGATGGCGGCTGCTGGCGCTGGCAGCTGGTGCTGGCCATGGCTGCTGGTGGCGACTGCTGACTGCTGGAATAAGAGGAGACTTGAGGCTGTGGAGACTGCGGACGGTGTGCCGGGAATGGAGTGGCCGAGTACATCCATGGCAACCAGTAAGGTGTTCGTCAGTGGCCTAGATGGTATGACCTTAGGTGAGGAGGTCTGCTGTGTGGAAATCGCCTTCTTGGTCTGACTCTTGCTGCCAAGGTACCCCTTATTACGGCTGTTTGCCTTCCTCTCAGCTCCGATGCACTTTGAGTGAATCCTTAACCTCAGCCTGATATATGTTGAAAGGATTTTTTTTTTCAGCTCATGGCATGAGGGAAGGTTGCTGTCCAGACTCATGGCCTCTCTTTCAGCTGTTCCACTACGTTGGAGGATTCCATAAGGGAATCACTCGTCTGGGAACGGAAGAGGTGCTCCACGTGCTGCAGGAGAGTGAACAGCTCATCGGATGGCCGGTATAATGCACCCCTTTTAAATTCCTTTAACTGTAGTAAAACAGCTTTCTCACTTGTTGTGTTGGTTACTTTTTCAACCAGTGCACACTGGCATTCCTCACAGAGCGAGAAGCTGATGACCCTCTTCGCTACGTATCCAGCCAGGTGGTAGAGGACACAAGACTCGGTCTTTGTGAGGTCAGGTGGTGATGGGTCTACCAGCTGCTCCACTCTCACAACCTCAGAAGCACTGCAGTTGCTGTTCTTGTTGTCCAAGAAGTCCGCCAAGTGGTCTGATGCATCTTCCAGGTAACTGCCAGTATGCGTTGTCGAGAGGAACTGCCCTACAGTGGCAGCCCGTAGTGCATAGTGGAACTCCACAGGTGTCGGGACTGAGTTCCTCTGACGTATGCAAGAAAAAGTTTTTTCTAGGCAGTCCTGAGTGAACCGGCTTGTTAGGACAAATTTGTGCCCCTGTCTCAACAGATCTTCCTGGATCTCCAGGATCGTTGTGGCCATCATCAGTCCTGTCTGGACTGGTTTCCAGCTGCCCTGGGGAACGATCTTCAGGCCCTGAAAAAGATGGATCGAGTCACGGAGGAAGCTGATGGCCTTTTCATACTCTTCCATCTTGAAGTGACTGAGGGCAGTGACAACATTGCGGGACGACATGAGGTCAAACCAGTGGTCCATCTTATCCAAAAACCATGCCGTTGTAAGGTAGGACTCTGGTCTGCGCTCCTCCTGTACCATGTACCTCAGGGCGGCACTTGTTGCTTTGCTGAACACATGCATTGCTGAACTCACCTTCATTTTTTCGAAATGGCTAGGCTCTAGGACACCTCTGGACAAATTGGGTGCCAGCTTAAGTGCCATGCCCTCTTGGAAGGACACCAGATCATTTAAAGGGGCAACAGAGACCTCACTGGACGGCAGCTGCTCCTTTTCCACCACATCCTGAGGTATGGTGATGATGTGACCACGGATAATGGCACTCTTCAAGTTTTTGACGCGATGAGGAACGTCAGGCATGAAATGGAGGCGCTGGTTTGGCTCAACAGGATGCTGGATCCATGGTTTGTCATAGGTCACCCCAAAGGACTTCCACATTGCTCTATTGGGGCTCCCCATGTCTGTGGTGATGTTAAGCACATGAAGCCCTACAGATGCTGCCGCTTCAACAATGCTGACTATGATGTAAACTGCACCATTGGTGGAATTGCCGCTGTAGTGGTAAGCCACGACTTGTTTCCACCGCATTGTAGCTCCAGCCAGCATAAACACCAGTGCATGCGTCGCTTGTCCTTGGTGGTCAGGCAGCGTGATGTTGCCAAATAGCCTCCCCGTTCCCAGATGGAGCTCCACGCCTGGAGTAATGGACATTTCATCTAAGGTAAGCACACACTCTCTCTACATTTCACTCATGCCACCTGCCTTCAGCATCAGCATCTCAAACACTTCCCCCAAAACTCCCGGCTCCAGCTTTACATGTTGCATCCTCCTTTGCAGCGTGCGGATGTTAGGCAGTGGAATTTGCATTTGCTGGAGGGTTTTATAACCGGTGGTGCCAGCGGTAAATCTTATTTTTATAGCTTTTTTAATTGTCTCCTTTCCCCACCGTATTCCTCTCTTCTTTTCCTGTCCAAGGGCTGTCATTTGGTCTCTGTTAAACATTTGGGTGAACTTCTGATTAACTAAATTGTTCCTCTTTCTTAGCGCCAAATTCATTCTTTTTTGCTGTGCTAGAGCCCTCTCTGCTCTCCTTCTCATTAACTTCTCCATTTTAAGTTTCCTTATTAGGTCCTCCACAATTGCACTATTAGACCCTGGCAGTCTGGTCCCTGGAGCACCTGGCCCTGGCAAAGTTGGTTCATCGTTGCTGGCTCCTGACTGACTGGCCCTCGGCACACACATCCTTGGATCACCTGCCCCTGGTAAAGTAGCCTCTTGGTCGCTCTCTCTGTCTCCTGTCATGTCCCTTTCCTTGCCCTCAAAATCCACCTCAATTTCTCCCTCAACCTCTGTAACAATAACAAGGTAATGTTGCTGTTATATGTATTTTGCCTTTGCATTTGCACCTACTGTTATCTTCAATAAAAGGGTACACTACACTCCTATAGAAAATAAATTAAAGCGAAAAATTACTGTAATGTGAATCAAATCATCTGCCACAATCAGAAACCAAAAAAATGTATAAACTCATCTATTGGCAATGGTTAATTTGGTAGAAACTTTTAGATTATCTACATTCTGTATGCAAATCCTCAGAGAATCCCTGAAGCTGGATGTACTAATATGAATGTAATGTCTCATTAGGAGTATAGTCTATCCTTGAACTACATTAAATGGGGAATATTGTTGCTGCATGTATCATACCGAAGTTTAATTTGCCGTATGTGTGGTCTGTTATACTTTGGGTTGGTGATGGTGGCACCCTTCCAGAACGGGGTTTCCTCCTCTTTGGCTTAGGCCGATGAAGGAATATCGTTGGCACAGCATCTGGCCTCAACTTCAACTTGCCTCCGGTTTTTGTGGCAGTGAATTGGTCATCTTCAAAGTGTACCTGAAGGTAGGCTTGTAAGATCAGTTTTCATTGCACTTCAGATAACAGCAAAGTCATAATTCTCTACACTTAGAAATATGATGCCCTTTAAAATGCTTGCAAGGGATGTCACCTCTGAACATTACTTACATGACATAGTTTTCGGTTGTTGCTGGTCCCGGTCATTTGCAGGTTTTTGCGGCTGACCATTGTCATCCATCTTTTCAATCGATCTTTGTCCTTGGGGAAGCCATACATGCGGTAACCCTTCTCGGACCGATTGGTGCATCCAAATGCTGCACATCCAACCATGGTATGACCACTGATCTACAAAATGTTAGTTGTAACCAATGAACCACGACACCATTGAACATCACAGAGAGCGGGTGACAACTTTTCCTCAACCACCTATGCCCTCTGACTTTTGAGAATAGGTAAGAGGTCAGAGTTCATAACCAAACAAGGATCCTCCCTCCCTCTCTCTCCTCAACCACTTTTGAATTTGCTCAGAGCTATTATAAGTGTGGTAAAGTATAGTATATTTGCGACATTATAATATGCTGTGAATGGTTTGCCCTATATATAGTGTTACCTGCTGTGTCCATTGTTGAATATATTGTCGCCCTATTTCGCTTCATCTGCTTTTTAGTGTCGAGGACTCAGATGAAGAGGATGTTAGTATGCGTTGTCGAGAGGAACTGCCCTACAGTGGCTGGCCATAGTGCAAAGTGGAACTCCACAGGTGTGAGTCTGATGTATGCAAGAGAAAGTATTTTTCTAGGCAGTCCTGAATGAACTGGCTTTAATGAACATATTTGTGCCCGTCTCAACAGATCTTGCTGGACCAGCAGTATCGTTGTTGTGGCCATCACACGTTTCAGTGGAGCCCCCCCCCCAAAAAAAATGGTTACGATACCTGTTCTTAACGCCTGTTTACACATTTGTTGTTCTTGTTCACACATACTGTACGTATATTTGTTGATATTATTCATGCTTGTTCCCATTTTTTTTGTTCCACATTGTTCATTTTTATCTTATGCCAGGTACCTTTATTATTAATGTTGTCCTTCCCTTCAGCCCTGATGCACTCTGAAGCCTGATGTATGTGGAGGATTTTTTTTTTAAATGTATTTATAATATTCCTCCCTGTTCCTTCACTTTGTTCTTGTTTTTCCAGTTAGATACACACTTTTACACATTTACACACACACACATCTTGTTGTCTCACTCAGTATTTTTTATTAAACAATATTTTATTCATTCATCCAAGCTTAATGAGTTGTTATTCTTTAATATATTTGATTCTTTGTGCATGGCTTAGTATTAAAATTATCATTGTTGTGTGGCCAACTCCTGCCTCATCAGAAAAAGTGGGTGTAAATGCCGAATGGACTGTTCTTTCTCAAAAAAGCAAAAAGCAACAACGGATTCCAATGGGAGTGTTGCCTGTCACTGTTCTCTATCACTCTCTCTGCAGCTAACCTTACTCTTACTCTGTGCATTAATCCAGAGACGTAGAGAAAAATCTTAATAGCTCTGCACTTACCTATAGACCCAAACATATAAGCATAATGCTTTTGATAATATGTGAATGGCTTAATATTAAAATTATATTCTTAGTCTTGACATGATCATGTTTCACGTTGTGGTCTGGGGGTGACCACTTATCAGAAGTGAGCTAGCTGCAAGGCGAATGCTGAATGGACCACGGCAGACCTAATGCTACCACCAAGGTAAGCTAATGGCTGAATCGGAATTTATAAGCAAAATCACGGTAATCAATAATACAGCCCAGTCGCCATAAAATAAAAATCATGAGACATCTGTCATCACATGAATGATATGGAAAAGAAAACTTAAGTTAGAGCCGTTCTAGCCTGTACTCCTGTCCATACAAACATGAACATAAGCTTCCCCCCCCCCCCAAAATGTAAAACGTATCTAATATACAGCTTTTAGTTGTCACCCTGCCTCTCAAAATGGAAAACTGACATTAACAAATATGTAATCATGCAATAACAGCTGAAAAAGTAGTAGGGTGTATGTTTATATATATATTTACCGTTAAATAACGCAATCGCTGCTGTCTGTCCCATAGAAGAACATGACAGCCAGCGTATATTTTGCTACTATAGCGGTTTACACGAACCACGTGACTGCCCTGGCGGTGACATCAAAGAGTGCCGCAACTCTTTTCAATCTCTATGGCGCTGGGTAGGACATACAGGTAGAGAACGCCCGTAGCAGCCAGTTATTACAAACGATGGCTAAAAAGACCGGAAAACGGGCCGAGTTGATCGAACGGTAAGCTTTGTTGTTTTTTTCCTGCGCGGCGATCATGGCGTCCGTCCAGGGATCGGTATATGTTTAATGTTTGTCTTATTTGAAATGTTTTTTTTTTTTTTTTTTTTTTTTTTTCCAGTGTCCTGTCTAGCACTATGGCAATAGGAATTGATATCTCAATGCCAGATGAAGCTCGACAGATTTTGCTTTTACAAGTGGAGCAAACAGCTTTCGCCATAGTGCTCCACTTGATTTATGCTTGTAAATAGCTTTATTATGATTCCTGCAAGGAGAATTTCAAATTATATGGACATGACAATGGGAGAGTAAAGGAAGAACAAAAAGTGAAAGAAAAGAAAAAAAAAGAGTAGAGGTGAAAGAAAGAGGAGATAAAAGGAAGAGAATGATAAAATGTCCTCTGTCTGCTCCATCACCTGGAAAGAGACACAAAAAGAACAGCACAACCAACAGACATAAAGCAACAGATACACTCTAATAACACCTAGATGCCATTGCTAAATCATATATATTATTATGTAAGCTGACATGTGTAATGTGATATTTGAAAAAAGAAAGTGACACAACATAAATAAATAAATAAATAAATTATAAGATTACTGTATATAGGTGAACACTTAATACCTGGGACCCAGCACCTGTGGGAGATGTGAAAGTGCACTAGTTTAGGTGAAGATTATCCAGAAATAGCTTGATAGTGATTGTGGAGAACCAAAGACCCACCTTCCCCGAGCACAGAGGCAGGCGTCAGGGGACCCGTAACCCCGGACTCCCAAAGGGGTCCCTAAAGCAGGTCGCCCAGGAGGGGCCGACACAGGATATCTGCAACCCCCCCCCCCCAAGGAAGGAGCAGAGACGACCCCGAGGAAATCCCCCAGCCACCGCAATGCCGACGCCCTCAAGAGCCGCGGAGACGAGCCCGTGGGCTCCGCCGGCAGCCAGCCCCGCTGAAGTGGTCCCGGCCATGGGCCCTGAGGGCCAGAGGCCCCAGGGGCGCCCCGCCCCCGCGACGAGGGCCCCGGCCGCCCCCCGGGGGGCCAGGCCCCGCGAAGAGGCCGCCAGGAGCGGGCCGGCGCACGCCCGGGAACCCGCCCCAAACCCGAAGCCAACTAATGCGCCAGGGGGCCAAGGCGCCCGCCAACGAAGTGGAGGAGGGCAGGACGTGGGGGGATGGGCTCCGCACCTATCGGAGACTTGAGATGTTCTTGGGAGAGGGAGCGGACCACACCCATACCTGAAAAAAAAAAAAAAAAAAAAAAACTCATTCACCCCATCCCTCCCTTGTGCCCCACTCGCCACACACAGAAAAAAAAAAAAAAAAAAAAAAAAAAAAAAAAAAAGACGCTGTACACACATTCCCACATAACACTCACATCCAACACTGACCAAAGGGGGGGGGGACACCCCAAATCGACTATACGACTGCTTGTGCCCGACCCCCGGCCCCGGCCCCCGACCAGACGCCCCCCGGACCGGGCCCCCCCAAGAGGGCGGGCCAACACGACCCGCACGAGCCACCCGGCCAGAGCCCCCCCCCTCCCCCTAAATACCTAATAAACCCACTCCCTCCCCCCACCTTACCCTTGCCATCCCTGCCCCCCGCCCCCTGGGGGGAGCGGAGGCATCAGCCCCAGACCTGGTAGGCCGCTGACTGCACACCGCAGCCCCCCGCCAAGACCCCTGACACAGTGGCCCGCACCTCCTCCAGGCCCCAGACTCCTTGCCTCCATCGGAGAACGGGGGTGTGCAGAAGACCCCGACCCTCCCTACGCCTGCTCAAATGTTGTGTTGTTGCATGTTGTTCTCAAGTGCGTTTAAAAACTGGGAGCGCCGAAGGGGATGCACGGCACAGCCCACCCCCCTTTCGGAAGGTAGCTGTTGCCAGCGCACCCCTTCCGTGTGACTGCCCAGAACCCTCAATGTCTAAGTGGGAGAGGAGGTGAAGGGAGCCGTCCGAGGTGAGGCCCACACAACATAAGCCCCCTCCCAGACGTCTTCCCCCCACCCCCCCCCTACCATGGCCTATATGAGTGTGTGATGTGAAAAATGTTTGAAGTGAAAGTGTCTAAGATGCAAAATAAAATTGGGGAGAGGGGCGTCACCAGAAAGTGGCAACCTCCAGTAACGCCCCCTCCCTCATGACCTGCATGTGTGGCGGCGTGATGGAGCAGGCAGAGGGAGGAGTCCGGGGATGGGGAGCAAATGACTGGGAAGCCAACCCAGGGAGCCAGCTCCCCTACTGACTCCAATAGGCACCCCCGCTCCCCGAAAGCCCCACCTAGAGAAGGGGGCCTCGCCAGCGGCACCACCGTAGCCCGGGGGCCAGGGAGAGGCCGCAGGGCCCGCCAGCCAACCACCCACCAGGACCAACACCTAAGCCCCCCCCAGCCCACCCACCAAGCCTACTTAAACTAAATAAATAAATAAATTAATAAATAAATAAATAAATAAATAAAAATAATAATAATAATAATAATAATAGGGGGGGACCCTGGCCAGCCGGCCCGCACGAGCCACCCCAACCCCACCCCCCAGGTGAAACCCGCACCGGAAGACGACACAGACCAGGACCGGGACAGGGGGCCGGACACAAGCCCACCAGAACGTCAACCCCCCCCCCCCCCCCCCCCCCCCCACCCGTGGATTTAATCCCTCCCCAACACTAACGTTCAAACAACTCACCATACATTCGACAGTAGACATCCAGGCTGGGTAGATCCCTACTCCCCCTCCTTTCCCCCTCCCCCCACTGGCAGAGTGCCTATCCAATAAAGGAGAAGAGCATCTGCCCAGAGGTGTTAATGACCATGCCCCCCTACCAGCTCAACGGGCTCCGAGACCCCCCAGCGCACCAGAGGCCCCGTGCAGTGGCGGACACCCGGGCGCGCGCCGGCCCACACCAAAAGCGGCACACCCCCCGGAACCGGAACCCCCGAGGCCCCGCCGGGGCCCGCGCCCGAGGGCGGCGCGCCCCAGGGACCCCAGACCCCCAGACCCACCCCGGCCCCACCCAGCGGCAGCACAGCTACCAGGTCAGTAACCCACGTCCGTCAACACGCAGCTCCCAAAGAGCGCCGCAAGCGGCTGCTGTAGGCGACCCGTAGGCCTCCCAAACTCCTCCCAGATGGGGGCAACAGACCCCGGAGCCGGATCCACCAGGCGCCCCACTCCAAGTGCCCCCAGGGCCCCAGGAACCCCTCCATCCAGCCACTGCGTCCTGCAGGAAGCAACCCACCGCCCCCTATTCCACTAAGTGATGGTGTTGATCAGAGGAGCCCAAAAAGACCAATCAGATGTGGAAGCAGATGCTGTCTCTAGATTAATATGATCCAACAAAAGATCTCTATACTGATTGATACTGAGATTTTGTTTACTTTTCCAATTCATGAGGATAGTTTTCTTTGCGATGCATAAAGCAGTAAAAACCATGTAAACTATTTCTTTTTTCAGAGGACTTTCCTCAAAATTACCGAGCAGGCAAACTGATGGGGATGGTGTAATCTTACAGCTCAAGCACCTTGATAAGTCCTTACATATCTGTGTCCAGAACCTCTGGACTGGTGTGCATAACCATAACGCATGAAAATAATTATCAGGATGATTGCCTATGCAGTGTGGGCAGATATTAGATTGTGCCAGACCCATCTTGAATAATCTTTGTCCTGTATAATGTACTCTGTGAAGGATTTTGTATTGTATTAGTTGTAAGTTGGTGTTTCTAGTCAATTTGAAAGTTCTTAGACATGTCTGAGCCCAGAAATTTTGTTCAAAGGTGCCTGATAAATCTTTTTCCCACTTCATTATAGGAAGAGATATCGAATCATCTATTTTAGTCAGTGTCCTGTATGATTTAGACAGTAGTTTGGGGGGGGGTTAAATCTAAGAACTCTATTATATTAGTTGGGACTTGTAAACCACCATTAATATGCTTATATTTATTTTTAATTATAGATTTAAGTTGTTCATATTCCAAGAATTTATTTTTACTAATGCCATATTGCATATTTAGTTTAGCAAAATTGATGAACTCGGTTCCGTCAAGTAGATGTTCCAGATATTTAATACCTTTATTCTTCCAGTATGTAAAGTTTATCATTTTATTATTTTGTAGGATATCAGGGTTATTCCAGATAGGTGTACGACTGCATGGGATAAGGGATGACTTTGTCATTTTGAGGAACTCCCACCATGCTGTCAGAGTAGAACTAATGTTGATATATTTGAAGCATGTATGCCGTTTTATATTTGAGCTTATAAACGGCAGATCTGAAATCATGATATTATTGCACATTTCCTGTTCTATATCTAACCAAGGCTCATCTAAAAGACTATTTTTTATCCATTTAGAGATGTATTGTAGCCTATTTGCTAAGTAATAGTTATGGAAGTTAGGCAGATCTAATCCTCCCCTGTCTTTAGTCTTCTGTATTGTCTTTAAGCTAATACGTGGGGGTTTATCTTTCCAAAGAAATCTAGAAATGGCAGAGTCTAGAGATTTAAACCAGTCAGATGATGGTTTATTGGGGACCATTGAAAATAAATAATTAATTCTAGGTAGGACCATCATTTTTATTGAAGCTACCCTACCCATAAGTGTGATTGGAAGCGATTTCCATCTTTCAAGGTCCTCTTCTATCCTGTTTAAAAGTGGGGCATGGTTAAGTTTAAGTAAATCTGTTAATTTATTCGACACAGTAATACCTAAATATTTAATATTTCCGGATTGCATTTGTAAATTTAGGGAGTTTTCGAGAGAGCAATTAATTGACAGTATCGTAGATTTAGACCAGTTTAACGAGTAATCTGATACTTTGGAGAAAGATTCTAGTATTCTAATTACTTGTAAAAGAGAATTATTTGAATGCTGGAGATAAAGTAATACATCATCCGCGTACAGACTAATCTTGTGCTCTATTTTCATGCATTTTATACCTTTTACAGCTTTTGTTTGTCTGATAGTTGCTGCTAGAGGTTCTATAAAGATGGCAAAAAGTGATGGAGAAAGAGGGCATCCTTGCCTGGTGCCCCTCTGTAGACAAAAACTGGAAGATATTTGATTATTTGTCCTGACACAGGCTGTTGGAGAATTGTATAGAATTTTTAACCAGTTTATGAATAAATCGCCAAAACCGAATTTATGAAGAGTAGCGAATAAAAATTTCCAATTTACTCTATCAAATGCTTTTTCTGCGTCTAAAGACAATATATTGGTTTTAATGTTTTTACTGTAGGAATAATCAATTAAATTAAGTAATCGGCGTGTATTTGTGGATGACTGCCTTCCTCTGATGAAACCAGTTTGATCTGGATGTATTATGAGAGGAGTTACTTTGTCTAATCTTTTTGCTAAAGCTTTACAGATTATCTTAATATCCACATTAATTAAGGATATGGGACGATAACTAGTGGGCAACACAGGATCTTTGTCTGGCTTGAGCAGAAGGCTGATGGTGGCAGAGTTCATATTAGCTGGAAATCTACCTTTTTCCTGTATTTCCTGCAACATTCTGTGGAACGTTGGGGCTAGAATATTCCAGAACTCTTTATAAAACTCAGTGGGGAATCCATCTGGACCTGGAGCCTTTTTATTAGGCATGCTTTTAAGAGCTTCCTGGGTTTCAGCTGTTGTCAGCGGGGAATCCAGTGTCATTCTTTGGTTATCTGATAATTTAGGAAGTGTAATTTTATCCAGAAATTGCTTAATATCCATCTCTGATGGATTTATCTGTGGTGTGTATAAAGATTTGTAGAAATCGCGGAAGGTATTATTTATACACTCTGGTTCACTTACTGTATTACCAGTTGAATCTGTAACTGCAAATATAGTAGTTTTCTCCTTATTTATTTTAAGCTGATTAGCTAGAAAGCTTCCTGACTTATTGCCATGTTCAAAATTTTCTATTCGGAGCCTTTGTATTAGAAATCTATTTTGCTTTTCAATATAGTGGTTTAATTCTAATTTTACTTCACGGATTTTACCTAACTTCCCTTCTTCTTGAGATAAATCTAGTAACTTAAGTTTTTCTTCTAATTCCTGAATCTTTTTGTTTTCTTTTTTCTTTTTATGAGATGAGAAAGAAATTATTTTACCTCTCATCACTGCTTTTCCAGCTTCCCACAATATCGATGCCGATGTACCTGGTTGATCATTGTATTCTAAGTATGAAGCCCACTGTTCTTTAATGAATTTTATAAATTCTTCATCTTTAAGCAGTGATGTATTAAATCTCCAGCTTTTGTTTTGTGTGGTTATTTTTTTATTAATTAAGGTGAGAGTAACAGGAGCGTGATCACTGATAGCAATAGGATGAATTACCGTCTCTGAAACGACCGACAGCAGTGAGCTACTTATAAGAAAGTAGTCCAGACGAGAGTACGAATGGTGAACATTTGAGAAAAAAGTGTATTCTTTACTAATAGGATGAAGAGAACGCCATGCATCGCAAAGACCAAAATCACTCATGTATTGTTTGACTACATTTACTGACTGCCAACTACGCTGAGTCCCTGTTTTATTCAACCTGTCTATATCGTTATTTAAACCAAAGTTGAAGTCACCTCCTATAATTAGTGAACAATCCCCGTGTTTTGAAAGTGCAAGGAAGAATTGGTGGAAAAAAGAGGGGTCGTCAACATTTGGACCATATATACTGACAATACATAGCTTCTGGTTATGGATAGCTATTTTAATTATTATGTATCTCCCTTCAGGATCTATAGTTTTATCTAATATTTTAAAACTAACGCTTTTGTGGATTAAGATTGCTACACCTCTCTGTCTAGAGTTATAGCAGGCCGCAAACACATTAGGGAACTCAGGTGAATTAAGCTCACTTGCATTTGTAGCTGATTTGTGGGTTTCTTGCAATAATACAACATCTGCCTTTAATCTAGTAAGCTGGTTAATGATCTTCATTTTTTTCTCTCTGGTGCCAGCCCCATGCACATTCCATGTCACAAACTTTACATTCGCCATAGATGTGAGTGAGAAGTTAGAAGGTGCATGCCCTTGAGAAAATAGTCATACATAGACCCAGGTAGCATCATATTATGTGCTTGTGATTGACTGATGTTCAGGAAAGAAGCAGACAGATAAGATAGAAATACACAAAAAAATAAAAAAGTGCAAAGAGTAAGAGAGTGTGTAAAGGGATAAACCATAGCCCGTGCCTTCTGTACCCAACCGTGAACACCAACCATACCAACGTACTCTTTAGCTGTGCGTGTATTTAATTTATCACCGTGTACCGATCTGTGCGTCTTATTTATTTATTTATTTTATTTATTTATTTTAAATCATTGAAACATGCTTTAAGTCCACCTGTGGTGTAACTAATAAAGCCAAGGGGTGATCTTCTGATCCCTGAACAACTGTCCATTAATATAAAGTCTGTCAACCGATATGGTGGCTTTAACGCCGTCCATCATGTATTTCTTCCTGATTGGGAACAGCACTCGCCTGCGATCTAGGATTTCCTTAGGAAACTGATCATTAACACTAAAGTCTGTCCCTCTCAGTTCCCTGCCGCAACTTCTAACGAATTCTTTTTGTTTATAATGCTCAAATTTAGCTATGATCGGGCGAGGACGGGTTTTGTCGGGTTTCTTACCTCCGAGCCGGTGGACTCGATGAAAAGTGATGTTTTTTACCTGATCCGCCGGGATTTTTAGCTTCTGCTGGAGAAAGTTCCGGACCGTTTCTTCTGCTATCTCTCCCTGCTGCTCCTGAATGCCTGCAAAGACGAGATTATCTCTCATACTTCGCGACTGTATGTCCAGAATGGATTCCTTCATTTTCTTATTTTCGCCGGAAAGCTGGATAATCCCTTCGGTCAGCTCCGTAACCTTCTCCCTCAGCGCGTCGTTCTCGGCGGCCATAGCTGTTAGCTGGGCTTGGCTAAACTCCACCGACTCCCTGAGAGACTGAAACTCCTTGTGTAGAACCTCTACCAAGGCGAGACGCGCATCAAGGCTGGTAAGCTTCTTGTCGATGGATTCCAAGATGTCGCTGAAGTTCCTGTCTGGGGATAAAGTGGAAGAAGAAGCACTGGTGGAATTAGAACGAGTGCGCTTAAGTGACGGTGTGCTAGCAGCTGTAGGCTTCTGGGCCTTCCCCATCACGATGCTATCAAAACACTCGTCCAGGTAGCACTCCAGGCTCGTCACCGTCTCTTCGTCCAGTTTGTTCCCTCGTAGAAAATAAGACAGTTGTAAATGTTTGGGCTTTAACTTTGTATTATTTTTAGTTATTGGTTCGTTCTTACCTTAGCTTGTTTGATTTGAATTACATGAACGCCTCCATTATACTTACGCACAGCTCTCGCGAGATCTCAGCCGCTCATCTCCCCTGTCGCTTTGTCCTCTCCCCTGTCGCTTTGAAATGTTTTTGAGTAAGCTATCCTGGTAGCAGGGTATCATGTTAGCGCCTGCTACCATGATAGCCTATATGCTATCATGGTAGCAGGCGCTTCATTATTAACATGTCGGCCACCAAAATACTCTTACCTGTTCACTACTTGATGTCGCTGGAATTGGGTCAGGATGTTCTTCGGTTGGGCCCTTTCCTCCGACAAAATGCTTGCTACATATGTAGGTGAATTTGGTAACTTTTTCCGGGTTGAACTGTTGTGTAGGCCGACCGCACCGGTGAATCCAGCGCACACATTTCTCCTTGGCAGTCTTGAAGAAAACATCCTTCATATGCGGCCGATCAGTGTAACTCGAGTCGCTGTTGCAGGTTCCATAGCAACAATGTTTAAAAACCATGGTCTTAGATTTGGAAAAAGCAGTCGTTTACCGAGTAAAACCAAGGGTAACGCACGTTGATTTGACGTCATTGTGACGTTACGTTTCTAAAAATAGCTCGCTCGCAGTACGCCATTGCAGGAGCCCTCTGCCCGCACCCACAGGCTCAGAAGTCTCGTGCAAGACCGCGAGAGTCGGTCTTGCTTTACGGCTAGAACTCCATGTGTTTTTGCCCTGCCATTCACTATATGCACGCGCCAAAGCAACAACAAAGAACCGCGTGTTAACGTCAAATAAACATGCAAGCGTGTCGAGTTTTATTATTATTATTATTTTTTTTTATGTTGGCGAGACGCTACCGCGGCGGCGGCTGAGTGCGGATAATGAGTGCCATTATCGGTGGTCACATCATCACCATACCTCAGGATGTGGTGGAAAAGGAGCAGCTGGCGTCCAGTGAGGTCTGCAGGCATTATACCTACATGCCCATCGTGTCTCTATCAGTCTTTGTAACTCTCTTGGGGCCCCCGGAAACATCTCTCTCTGTACCTCAAGCCATTTTTAGTGCACATATGACCCTGACACAAAGCTATAAAGTTTCTGCAAAATAGAAAAGAAACAATTAGCTTCAGGGATGGATTTCACACTGTCAACTAATACTAAAATCAAACAATGTGCATTGCAATGCACATAAAAGGCTAATGGGGCCTCTAATTTCATGCGTGCCTGCACACCTGTGTTTTTTTCCTCTCATGACTGAGGCGCCGTCATATGCTTGCCCTACAAGGTGGTTTTTGTAGTCAAGACCATGCTTCTGCAAAAGTTGAACTATTTTCTGTGAAAGTGATGCAGCATGGAGGCGCTGTGCTGCCTCAAAGGCAAGGAAGCTCTCACATACTGACCCATTGTAATAGTATCTTATTACAAAGGACATCTGTTCTTTTTTGCTGAGGTCTTTAGTCTCATCAACCAAGATGCTGAAAGCCTCACTTTGAGCAACTTCACTCGTTATTGAAGAGCGGACCATTTCAGCTAGACAATCAATTATTTCATTTTGCGTGCCCAAGATATGTTGCATTTCTTTGACTTGTCTTTTTTTTTGACTGTGGGATTGTTTTTGGCTATCAGTTCCATAATAGAGAGAAAATTTCCTTTATTCTCACCATCTGATTCTTTATGTGCTCTCTGTGCTATGTTCTGTGTAGCTGTGAGGAGCAATGTTTCTCCAATAATTTGAATGTACTCTCTATTTTCCTTCACCAATTTATTGTATTCTGCATTTAAGGAAGCGGAGAGAGAGGATGTGCTTGCTGTGGATTTTTCATACTCTGCCCATGCTAACATGGCATTAGTATGGGCTTCAGATTTGGCATGGCCTAAAAGTCCCCCATCTTTAAAGGTTGCCTTTTTCCAATTTTTAAAGCCCTCTTCAGATGTAAATACAGAATCACCTGAGGAGTGCAGACTGAAGTGACGACAGGCATAACAGTAGGCAGAGTCTTTACTCTGAGAATATTCGAGCCATTTATATCTGCTGTACCACTCTTTAGAAAAACATCTTTTCCTGTCCCCATGAAAGGTTCTAGGGAAGATGTCTAGTTGTGGCTGCTTGGGCTGTTCTGCTCTTGACTGGGAGATATCTGCAATGAAACAGGAGCAAAAGTCTGTTATTCTGAAATCAAAATGATGACACTAATAATAAATGATAATAATACCAGCCTCTCCACCGTAATGATTAATTATAGCTGTATTAATGGCCTACAGGCATTTTGATTCAGACAAATGAAAACTAACCCATCAACATTATATATATATATATATATATATATATATATATATATATATATATATATATATATATATTATTAATCAAAATTAATAAAAAAATCTTTAAGTGAGTCCTTCATGATTTGTGATTTAATGAAAACACAATAAGCAAAACATACATTTCTTTCGAAGATATTACTTTCTAGACAAATCACTAATTTCATTAATTTCATTGTTATGGCCACATGGTCATAACTTCACCTGTCGGTCCAGGAACACCTGCTTTTGTTGAGTCCTGCCATGTTTCACTGATCAGTGATGCTGACTGTTCCTGCTCTGCTGCCTGATGTTTCTCCTCATCACTGTCTACTATCACTGACTCTGTTTCCTCATCATGCTGCTCTATCTGTTGCTTCCCTCCATCCACCTCCTCTTTCTCCTCCTTCTCACTCTCTCTCTGTTGATCCCCTGTCATCTCTTTATATCTTTCCACTGTTATTTTCTTCTTAAAATAAGAAGATATATCTCTGGAATTTCTCTTCATTGTCTGGAAATTGACAAACCATACATAAGCACAAGCTAACAACAGTAGCTACGTAACTTTGTCAAAAAGACACCCAAAGTCGCTGTAACAGGAGCTGATACAGTTCATTTATGCCCCTCTTTTTTTTTTTTTTTTTTTTTACAAACGAACGATTTCACTTATTTACTTACCGTTAGTCTTATTCGCTTTCTGTATGAGTTCTTTTAATTACCGTTGAAGGCGGGCACGCCCTAAGCTGTAGCTGTTGGAGAACGCAACTGCTGCTCGATGAGACGGAGTGGGGGCGGGAGGGGGAGGGGAGCGGCTGGTGAGCTACGGTGCGCGAGAAGGTCAAGAAGAGCGGCAGTGTTGATGGCTCTGCATAATAGGATGAAACACTAAACTGACGCTACCTACCATTTACACTGGCGAGTGGGGTGGCCAGGACATCGCCAGGGGGTGGCCACCCCTGGCACCCCTGGTGGCGCCCCTGGTGGCGCCCCTGACTGCGCTGACTTCCATTCTGTGAATGCATCTTCCTGTCTATAGATCATAAATTCAATTGTTCAAACAGTTATGAACTGACTTTCCACACTTTAATATATGTGGATTACAAATTGTGTTTTGGTCATTAAACTGTGTGTTTTCGTGCTGCTGGGCGATCATAACCAGCAGAGAACTGGTTGTAGGTGAGGCCGGCAGTTCCTTGGCCGCTAGGCAGGGGGCGCTCAAGGAGCACCGCTCCTGATCCTAAAACTGTAGAGTGACAGCAAGTTATGGGTGTTTTATCAGCGAGTTATGCTAAACAAGTAAAGAACTAAAAAGACTCTAAACATCCAGCCGGAACAGGAGTGATGAAGGAAGGCTTTCCTCCCTGGCAGTGAGCTCCACTGAGACTGAGAGACTTTTAAAACTGAAGAAGATAAAGAGAATTTTTACCGGAAGTGACCGATATGTTTGTGCAGAAAGAGCTGCGCATGGACTTCATTTATAAGTAGAGGTAAGACAGCGATAATTATTCATGTTTTGTTTTTGTAATAAAATGTGCGTGATGTGGGTTATAGTTTTTAAATGTGTTACAAATGCAGAAATCCATCATAACTCATAAACTGTTACCAATCAAATGACAAATAATTTAGTTTTTTTTTTTTTTTTTTTTTTTTTTTTTTTACAAATAATCAATATTTTTTCCATGTATCTTGGTGAATTTATTTGGCTCAATCAGTCTCCTTCAGCACTTTTCACTGAGTCTACTCTGTAGAGTGTATATATTTGTAAATCTGACTCTCATGACGTCACCAGTTATGAACCCTACCGCACGTCACTGCACAGTACATACAATACATATAGTTAATAATATAGTTTCTAAATGTATTTATACTCAGTGTGAAACCTGGGCCTGTTTCGATAAACACACAAAATGGATATCCTGGCAGGAATGGTAGAAAGACACACACGAAGCTCTTCCTCAACAGCTCTCAGTCTCTCTCTGTTTTTCGCTTTTATCGCAGTCAAGCTTGAGCAATGTCAAAAAAGCTTTGTTGGCCAGAATGGGGAACTCCTTGGCAACAGATAACCAAAAAATGTTCAAAGGAAGATCAGCAAAGTTTAGCTTTAAACCACAATCTTGTTTCAGTTCAATGAGTTCCTCTTGCTCCTTTAAAGTCATGTCCTTTCCAGCAACAGACGCTGAGCTGTATGGGTCCCTAACCCAGTCAAGGAATTCTGTGAAGGCTAAGGAGAAATAAAATGACAACTTCTCCTCGAGAGTTTTCAAATGTGTGCCAATCACCTCGCACATTACAGCAGTGTTGCCATCATGACGTTTCTCGGTGAGCGGGAACATCTCAAGGTTGCCACGCTGCACATGTTGTTGCCAGAGCTGCACCTTTAAACGGAATCCGTTCATTTTATCAGTGCTTGTAAGCAGGTTTTCATTTCGGCCTTAAATCCATGTGTTCAGTTCATTCAGATCATAAAATATATCAGCCAGGTATGCCAGCTTTGCACACCACTCATCACTTGCAAGCAGCTTTGAGTAATCAGACCTCTCGTTTGTCAGAAATACTTTAAGTTCCTCTCGCAGCTCATACACACGGACCAGCACAATAACATCTGGGTTTCTTTCTTTGACCCTACTTACGAAGCCTTTGATGCGCCTGACCATGGCTGCGGCTCCATCAGTGCAGACACCTGTGCAGTTTTCCCGCGTAAGTCCGCTTTTGTCAAGATATTCCGACGTGACCCGAAATATTTCCTCTCCTGATGATTTTTCTGGCAGTACCTTGCAAAATAGTAAGTTTTCTCTAATGGTTTCTCTATCCACAAAACACATGTTGGCCAAGAGGTGACAATGTCCACTGATATCCGTCGACTCATCAAGTTGCAAGGCAAATTTCTCACTGATGCGCATCTTTTCTAAAATTGTGAATTGTGTTATCTGAGAGAGGCACTTTAGCTATCTCTTTGGCCGCGTCAGGGCCGAGCATCTCATTTAAAATGGCTTTACAAGCTGGCAGTATTAATGTTTCTGCCACAGTGTGGGACTTTTTTGATTTAGTTACGAGTTCAGCAACAAGGTAGCTAGCTTTGAGCGCTCTCTTGCTTAACTTTGTGGTTTTTCTAAAAAAAAGTTGCCTGTCTCTCATTGTTTGTACGTAAGCGTACAAAATAGTCCATCGGCTTGTTTTGAACGGAGGGTGTTTCGTTTGGAGATGGCGTTTAAGCTTGTTTGGCACCATGGCGCTTATGGATAGCTTCTCACCGCACACCAAGCACAGCGGCGTCGGTGCTGTCGCATCCCCTGTGAAAGTAAATCCAAATGAAAGATAACTTTCGCTGTATTGCCTCGAGCTCACCGTCTTGTCTTTTTTCTTTTGACCACTCATACTACGGCCTTTATCTGTGTCAGAATTTTGTCCAGGGCCATGTTCGGCATTTGCATTTTTCCTTTTTAAAAACTTCTCCATCACTGTCACTTGCTCGTCTTGCTGAGATCCCAAACTGTCACGTGTCGTGCAGCACTAACTCTATTGTCTTTACAGGCATTTATTGCCATCTGCTGCCACTCACTGAAATAAAAGAGTATTACATTATCTGTTACACTTTATTACAGCACAGACACCCGACAATGGTTAATTAGGTGATATTAGATAATTTCCCGCGGCACACCTGACGATCTCTCACGTCACACTAGTGTGTCGCGGCACACTAGTTGAAAATCACTGCTCTATGCAGAGTTCACTATTCTTAGTGACCGTCTGCAAATTGCAACACCCGAACAATAACGATAGATAAATAATCAACAGTGTCACGAATGTAATGTAACATGTA
The DNA here is from genome assembly GCF_011125445.2 of Fundulus heteroclitus. Classification (NCBI taxonomy): domain Eukaryota; kingdom Metazoa; phylum Chordata; class Actinopteri; order Cyprinodontiformes; family Fundulidae; genus Fundulus; species Fundulus heteroclitus. The sequence goes on from NC_046381.1 coordinate 39,428,995, forward strand.
ATATCATCTTTATTGTCATTGAAACATACACTCCAATGAAATGTGTTCTCTGCTTTTAACCCATCACCCTTGGGGAGCCATGTGCGGCGCCCGGGGAGCAATCTGGGGTTAAGGGTCTTGCTCAGGGACCCAGAGTGCAGGCAGTGGGAATCGAACCGGGTACTTGCTTCTTTCTCTGAGTGCAAGCGCGCTGCTCTAACCACTAGGCCACTACTCCCCCTAGTAGTAGTGTTTTTAAGAAAATATTGTCCACTCACAAAATTTAACACATCTTTATTGAATCAAATGTTAGTAAATATATTTATTTTTCATTTACAGATAATTACAGGTTTATTTAAAATTTCACATATAATTATTTCAGATTGTGGCACATTTGGCCCTCAATAGTGACAGAGGGGATTGTAATAAAAACACACATACAATGAAATTCATGCAAACACCAGATATTCCTCCAACTACAGAGTCTAGATCTCTAAAAGGTCTGAATCCCTTTTTCATTTATTCTAAAAGTGGTTAAAATGTCCATCCTCTATACTCGCTTATAGGGGCTGGTGCCTATATCCAGAAGTCCCTGGCCAAGACAGGACCTGGTGCACCCTGGACAGGTCACCAGTCTATCTCAGGACAATGGAAACACACAACCACACTGGCAATTAACAGTAAACAACAGACCTGAGTCACCGTTTTAGTCTGTGTTGTCTTTTGGTCTACACACCATGCAGAAAGACTTGATTTGAACCCAGGACCTTCTTGCTGAAGTCAGCACTGCTACCAACTGTGCCATTGTACAGCTGTGGTTAAAACATTCAACTGAGAAAAGAAATAGTATGATCAGTTCTCACTGATTTCTATTACACCAATATGTGACCTGCTATCCTCTATATCTGCATAAAAACAGTAAATCCCTCAACCGTCATCACCATACATTGTTTTTTATGTTTGCTAGCTACTGATAAATGCATCTATTTTAATTTTGGTTTTTAGTCCATCCTATTAATGTGTTACATTTAAATCATCTGCCATAAATCTATTAAAAATATCAGTTTTTAAAGTAAACTTTTCTTCATATACATTTCAAGTGTAATTATTGCAACTATAATTAAGTTCCATACTTAGTAATACAATAATATAACTTTGGTTATACAAGCTGGAAATAACAATGAATTTTATGTTTTTGTTCTGGTAACAAGAGCTTTAAAATGGAGAGAGGCTATTTTATTTTTGATATAGAAATACAAAGAAAAACAATGGCATGCATGACACAATATATTATAAAGGTAGTTGGTGGTTTACTGAGTAATATTAAACATCTACTTTTTTAATGTTAAATAATCATGAACATTGATATATCAGAACACTTTAAATTAAAATTTACAGTACTAATACATATGTTAGCTGTTTCTGAGGGGTAATAGGGTGTTTTCACTGACGTCACTGGCCAACTTCCGGTCCGCCATATTGGGTGGCACACTTCCTTATCTCTAGTTGTCTTACACGTATTATCGTATCGCGAATGGATAAGTACGCCAGCACGCTAGAGCGACCAGATAAGGACGTATATCTGAGGAAATGTTCCGTGATCGACCATATGGACCCCTATGCCCTCCACGGTGCCTTGTTTAGCCGTAATCCAGATGCATTACCTGGTGTTCGGTGAAAACCCTCTGCACACTCTTGAGGAAATGAGAGCTTACAAGGGTCTAGAGGCTCACAACCAGTTCACATCTGGTTATGTACATCAAGGAAATCGCCATCATACGTGGACGGGTGAGTTTTAATAAGATGGTAAAAATGTAAACAATCCGACGCAAATGTGTCGCATGCTTCTGCGGTGGCTGGCGGCCGGCGGCCGGCGGTGCGCGAAGGCGCACCGCCCGCCGCAGGGCGGACGGGCTCTGGGCCGATCGACGCCGCTCGCGGCTTTAATTATTTAAGCAGAACAATGACCAGTGCAAAATTAAGTTGTATTTACCGTATTGGCGCCGGTAAGAGCTGCAGATCATAAAGCCAGCAAACAGTGGGAACACAGCAACTCGTTCAAAGGTAAGCTGTGCTCAGACGGGCTGGCACATGCTAGTTTAGTAGCTGCTAACCGTCAGTGCTAACAACCTCTCGCGCATGTAATGTACTTTTAACTAGCTGCTATGTGTTTCAAACGTTTAGAACACACTCTCATTGACATCGGGATACTGTGGAAAGTTATGTTCGGTCGACTTACAGCCGCGATCCAAGCGAGTCGACGACTCTTTGTTATCTTATCTCTTGTTCTCCGTGGTTGCGCCTCCAGGCAGGAAAGCGGTGGAAAATTAATCTGTTTCTATGTTTTTCCCATGGCGATCATGTGTTGCGCTGTTACAGCCCACAATACAGCAACGGTTTACCATGGTTGAAATCAAGTTAAGGTGAAATTAATCAAATTAAAACACGGCTGAGAGAGGGAGTACAGTATGCGGTAGTAATAGGCAGTAGAGGCGGCGGAGGCAGTCAACATGACAGCCGCGGAAAGTAATAAGTCATAACGCCCAAGCCCTATTATTAATATATTCTTCTTACATGTTTTACATACTTAACAGTTAATTACCTGTGACAAAGTGAGCACCGCAGACTCTGGCGTATTCCAGCTTAACACCGTCCAAATCGGACCTGGATATCCGTGTCAGCCATAGGTGAGGGCGTTGTTCAGAGAGCTGTTTTTTTTTTTTCACACTGATTCACTATTACGGCTGGTAGGCGATAGAAAGAGCGTTGATCTCCACCTCCACGGGCCGTGCAACCAACCATTAAACACGTTTTCCCCATTGTTCACTTCCAATACTGCCTAAGGCGTCATACAATGCAGGTCAACGGTGCGAAACGACTGCCACCCAATATGGCGGACGCGCTGAGTAGTCACGTGAGCGTGACGTCAGCTGAAAACACCCTATTACATGTGACCTCCCAGGAAGACTGGATAAGGGGCTCAGAATGAGAGACAGGGGGATAAATGGGAGAATACTAGGACAACATGGACTAACCGAGTGTCTCATCCAGAGCGATTCAGAGCAGACATTAGAGACACAGGAGTATTATAACCATGCAGAAAGACAGTTTGGATATTTAAACAGCTGTAGTTGATCAACCCAATGATCAGACGGCAATGCTGATTGGTTCTCAGGGACAACAGTCCAGCCAACCGTGAACCACACAGGTGATGCAGAGTCCAGAACAATGGAGCTAGCTTGTAAATACATATTTACCATTGATTAAACCTTACATTAGATTCTAATTACATTTAGTATTTTTTTTAAATCTAAACAAAAAAGTGAAGCAGTCAAAACTATATAGTGGATTATTTTCTTGTTCTCTTCCTCTCTTAAGTGAATTTGGTTTTTCTGTTTGAGGTCATTTTCTTGTTAAGGACTTTCCTCTAGTCTCTTGAAGGTGTGATTTTTTATGTTCATCTCTGTACCTCAGTAACAGAACCACCAAAGTGGAATTCGCTTCCCTTTCAGTAATATGTCTCATCTGTTCTGTCTTTACCAAATTTTGTTGTTGTAATTTCGTTTTATGTCTTTTGTTGGTGATTTAACATTTTAAAAACCATTGTGAAAAGAAAATGAAAAATAAGTAAATAAATCAATCAAAACAGAAAGTAATGGAGAGACTTACTTGACAACCAGATACCTTGGTACAAACACCCTATCTTTTCAATTATTTTTCCAGCTCTCTGAACCTCTTCTCTTTCTTCACAAAGTTTGACCTCATTTTGAATCATTTGAAGCAGATTATGAAGGTTCAATGACATTTCAACCTTTTCAGAGTCTAACAGAAAACAGAGCTCTGTTCATTTTTCCTCACATCAGCCCCAGATGTCCAGAGAAGTACGGGTTGAGCTCACAGAGAAAGCGGATCATCTCTGAACTTGCATCGTCACCTTTGTTCCTCACCATGTTGACTAAAACTCGAGCTTTGTCTCCTCTGGCCCTCTCCCCCTCTACTGCCTCCCTCTCAGCATCACTGAGGACTTTTATCTCCAGGAGTTTGTCCAGAAGACTCTTCAGAACCGGTCCTGATATCCCCTCAATGAAGTTGGTCCTTATTTCCTCAAGATGCTCGCTTGGTCCATAGGAACTTCCTACTCCAGCAGTAGACAGACAAACCTCTGTATTCCAGATGCCATTGAAGCTGCCCTCCCTCAGAAAGAGTTCATTGCGTCTCATGAAATTCTCATAAACCACCTGGAACGTTGGGAGGTAGTTGTCGTACGATTCTGCATCAAACTCTGCTTCTTTGGGCTGAACCAGAACCGACTTTCTTCCAGGACGTGTGGACAGAGTGTAAAGCCGCTTCGGCTGCAGTCTGCAGTGTGGAGGTGTCTCTAGAAACTTCTCATCTCTATCTATTTTCTTTCTAAAATGCAACACATGTCTCAGAGCAACGTTTTTAGGCAGCAGCAACACATTAATCTGATATCTGACACTAGGAGCAGCTGGAGGCTTGTAGAACAGCAGAACCAAGGCTTGGACCGGGTCTGGAGGAGAATCTTTATCCTTGACGACACCAAAAGCAGAAAACCCTGTGAGGTTGATGATGACGTGAGTTTCTGTGATCTCCTCAGCCTTGATGAACTCGATGCCTTCATCACCTACATGAGCGACTGACAGGTAGGTACATCCACCTGTGGAGCGGATCTCACAGTGAGGGAGATGGAGCTGAGCCACAGACTGCTGCTGACATCTGATGTCAAACAGAGGTCCTGCAGGCTTCTTGCCCTGTTGGCTCAGTAACCTGCTGCTCCAAGAAACAATCCTGTAGGACACGTCTCCTTCTGCCTTCATGGCAAACACCAGACCGCTCACTCTGCACTGGTACAGACCTGGACTGAAGCACCGCAACCAGTAGGTTTCATCATCTTCATCATCTTCACCACCAGTGAAATCAGGAGTAAACTCCTCAAATCTGCTCTGCAGGTTCATGTCGGGTAAACTTGCAGTTCGGGGTAAGATGTTGATGCCTACGACATTTGAAGGAGACATAAAAGTAGATTCTCTTCTCCTCAAAGCAGACTCTGAAGCATGAGGAAGGTCAGTCTGGGCTGCTCTGTTTGGGACTAGGTTGCACTGAGAAGGATCAGAGGGAGGACAGTTATTCTGACCCATCAAACACCTCCCCAGTTCCTTCTTCTCATAGAAATCTTTGGTGAGGGGCTGTTTAAGAGGTGTTGGTGTGAAATCGTTGGGGACTGAGTCCCAATTCCTGAGTTCTTCCTCATCAGCTGTTGGATGTTCTGTCAACCTGAAAGGAGATGCTTCAACCATGTTTCCACTAGTTAGTGAATACAGATGTTCATCAGTTGGAGTTGCATTCTCTGGTAGTGAGTCAATGGATTCACTCTGAGGCTTTTGAACAGAACCCGGTGCAATTTCTTTCTCGTGTGCTTCATCACAAAGTCCCTTTTCCTCAATTATTTCAGAACCTGTTTTTAGATCTTTCTTTTCTGTTTCATTGATTCCTTCCCTTTTGGCCACCTGCTCATCTTCAGCTTGTTTTCTCTGTATTTCCTTTTCTGACACCATTTTTATCTCTGTGGTTATTATGTCTGGTTGTGTAAGGGGAGAATGATCCAAACTGGATGCATCAGAGAAAAATGATAGTCCTGCAGGTTTCTTGCCATGTTGGCTCAGTAAGCTGCTGCTCCAAGTATCAATCCTGATAAATGCATCTCCCTCTGCCATCATACCAGAACGTGAAGGCACCAGGCCACTCTCTCTGCACTGGTTCAGATTTGGACTGGTGCACTGGAACCGACAGGCTTTATCATCTTCACCAGTGAAATCAGGAGGTAATATTTCATAGATGTTTTGGAGCTTCATGTTGGGTAAACTTGCAGCTTGGGGTAAGTTGCTGACGTCTGCAGGAGGATCCTGGTCTATTCTTCTATTCAACCCGGAGTCTGAAGCATTTTCATGAACATCAGCATGACATAAATTGCTTGGAATTGAGATGCCTGCAGTTCCATCTGATGGTTTAATCTCTTTCAATTCATCTGACTGAGCAAATAAGGTCTGAAGTGGATTTTTTACGTCGCTTGTTTCAAGGCTGTCATTCATATTTGGGTGTTTTAAAGGTAAAGCGGCAAATGATCTGGACTTAGGGCTGTCAGAGGTGCTTCCACAGTCATGGTTAATCTCCTCTGAACATGGTAAGGAAATATTGTGATTGGATACACATGAGTTTCTGTGATGATGTAATGGAGATGCATCATCAACTGGTGCATCATCTTCTGCAGTCTTGATAGTGTTGGGAAAAAGAGGCTTTGTTTGAGGATTTGAATCGGTTTTATCAATACAATCCAAACTTGTTCCAAAGCCTTTAGGACTGTCTGAATCTGAGTCAGTGGACGCAAAGCAACAACACAGGCCTGTGTATGATGCACAGGCAGGTCTCTGCGTCATTTTGGGTCTAAAGATGGTGACAAATCCTTGTTCCTTCTGGGTTGCCCAAAACAAGATCTTTTTCCAGATCTTCCTTCTCAGTTTTTCTGCTTCTCTTGCTCCTTGGTTTCTGTAAATTGAAACAAACCAAACATCTCATTACATTTCATTTCACACATTTTAATTATGGGTTAAACTGTCACTGTTGATTATGAAACTTTTTTTGGTTCAAGTCTTTCAATTCAGCTGTGTTTATATAGCGCCAATGCATAACTGAAATCACAAGGTCAGTTCTATCAAAACATACAGACAGGCTGGTTTCTGTCAAAGTAAACCCAGCAGGTTGCATCGAGCCATTGACTTGCAGAGTCAGGACACAAATAAATTTATCTGAGGGCTAAAAAAGTGGATTTTTTAGAATTAAGTAAATAACAGCTACTTTAAAAGCCTGTGGAACATATCCCAATGGTACATTGTGAAGTGTCTTGAAATGATGTGTTGTGAATCGGCACTATATAAATCAAATTATGAAATTGGAAGTTATGTAATAGACTTTGGTTTTCTGTATAATTGGTTTGAATTTACTTCATATTTCTGTCTGAATTGGATACTTTTTGTAAAGTAATGACATTTGTTATGAATTTATGCTAAATACATAAAGTAAATTGAATTCTGAAATGAATATATGTGCTTTAATATAAATAATAATGAATAAAATGAATATGAATAAAAGTTTTAAAATAAGTAGAGTGACCTTTTATCCAGATTTCCCCTGAAACCTAGCTCCCTTTACCAAAACACAAAGTGCAGAGTTAGTTTAATTTACTTCCTGTCAAATTGTTCAAATGTGATTTGTAGTATAAAAATGTATTTCTCTTTCTTTCCTCTCACCACTTTCAATGTCTGCCACAAAGAGGCCAGTATTACCATAAATATATTATCAATACATTTTACAGGTATCTAAAATAATGTGTTTTGTGTTATTGTATATGCACATCAGGTCAACTAACAACTGTGTGTTTTATTTTGAAAGGTTTTCGTTTCTCATGTGACTTCTGGGTTTATCTCATTTTCTCTTCCTGCTGGTTGTTGTTGATTTATTATCTCCCTTGACCTTTATTACTAAACTGTGGAGCTTATATAATGGACATTTAAGTAAGTTTATGTTTAGGCTGTTTTGGTTCATCTACGGTCTTCTAAGACTTTAAATATTTTGTTCATTTACCTGTATTTACCTGAACTGTGTCATTTCTCTCCAGCGTTTCGTCACTAATCCACATGACTGTGCTACAACAGGTCTCCCTCCCTATTACTGGTTGATTTTTCTCTCACTTCTAATTCTTCATAGTTTTATTATGGGTATAACTACATGTTTTTATCTATTTTATTACTTTTTTCTATCACTAGTGGTTTATTGTCTGCCTTTTTAACCATCAGATTGTCTCTTTGATCTGTAACTGAGTTCTTGGTTTTCAAACAGAACATGCCTGTTGCTGCACATTTTAAAAATACTTTAAAATTAAAGTCAGGCTTGTATTTATCTCCAAATTCATGATGGACATTATCTCCCTAAATGAAGAGGATGAAAGTTTACTTTTTTACTATTTTTACGTCATATAAGGGTCTGATTTACAGAGCTTTTTAATTTTTTTTTACATGTTTTATTAAAGTAGTTTTATTTAGAAGATCTTTAAAAAAGTCCAGGGTATCAATCACTCAGACATGCCAACCATGTTATCATAGTTTCTTCTACCAGTAAATCTGCTGCTGCTCTAGACTTCTCTTAGAAGTCTTGTTGCTCCGCCTCTCTGCCTGCTCGGACGCTTTTTTCTCTGCTCCCTGCTTGCTTGCATTTTCCTGCGTTTTACTTTTTATCTCCTTTTTATCTCTTTGCCAAAACCACGGAAAGTTGGATTTAGTTATTTTTATTTATTTTCTTTTTATTTATTTTTGATTTTGATTTTGCAAAGATGCCTACCTTCACCACAGTGGACCTTGACACGCTTCTACAAAAGATCGCCGTTATAGAACAGAAGATATGCCGACTCGAACTGAATTATGATGTAAACGGCGCGTATGGAAATGAAACAACCCTGCCTGCGACTCCAAACGGGGACCACCAGCCCAGCAACTCTCTGAACAAACAGATCCCTGAGGAAAATGAGAATCCCTGGATCACTCAGGGTGCAAGACCAAAGAATCAACGAACCCCACGCCTAGACAAAGAAAACTGGCCCAGACTACAGAGAGATGCCCCAGGACAAGTGAAACAACAGCGGACTGTTCCCACAACAAATGATAGGAGTAAACCTGCTGGAAATGCTGGAATTCCTTTACGAAACAGATTCGCTCCGCTCCAAAATGTGACCCAGGAGAATCATGACAACACTCAGAGGTACGTCAACGACTTTCGCTCTAATACATCAGAGAAAAGACATGCCACGGGGCCAAGGACCCTGATTTTATGCAGTGGGTCTGTATGTGGGATTAAACATTTCTGTAACAAGAAAAACACAGAGGTCGACTCAAACTATGGCCTGGTGTCTGATTTATTAGACATCCTTCCAAGGATCTTGAAAGAGCGCCCGACCTTGGAAAAACTCATAATACAAGCTGAAGCCCTGGGCGACGTCACCCGGATAAGAAAATCAGAAGTATTGAAAGAGGATTACATTCGTCTGTTGAACTTAGTTCATGGCAAAAATGTCAAGGTGCTTCTGAGCGGCCCTTTCCCGCCCGTGGCTTGTGGAGACGAGATTTTTTCCCGAATTCTGATGCTAAACAAATGGCTGGAAAAAACATGCAAAGAAACAACTGTAACCTTCATAGACAACTTTAACATCTTCTGGGAAAGAAGACATCTGTTCAACAGAGATGGCTTCTCTCTAAATAGGTCAGGTGCAAAACGGCTGATTTCAAACATCTTCTATTCTGTGAACCATTTGTCATCAGCTTTGTCCCAAAACAATGTACATCCAGTGTCTAAACAAAAGATAAGCCCGGTGCAGCCTGAACAAGCCAAGATAAACATGGCCAGAAAGATGACACAGAAAGAGGCTTTCTCAGAGCTACAGGAGGATTCATCCCAGATGTTAGCAGGACAAAGAGAGGACCAAGAATCGCCATCGTCACAAACACCGATCCAGACTACACCCGCCTCGCCTTCCTCTCCACAAAGCCCAGAGGTTCCTTTTCTGGAATTTTCTCCCAACATGAACAAAGTATTTAAGATTGGCCTACAGATGACATCCTCTCCATATAGCCACAGCTCTGTGACTAAACCAGCATCTTCCAAAGGCCGCAGAGCCCCAGATCCTCCTCTACGTATCACGGAACATGCCTGTCCTCAAGACCTTCAGATTACTTCGCTGTGATACACAGCGGGCCCTCGCTGCACGTTTATCAGACAAGACAGCTTCAAGAATCAGCTTGGGTCTTTTCCCGGGAATTACGGAATATCTGTGATGATTCGTGGCAGAAAAAAGAAAAACAAAAGGATAAACAGGAACAAATACTTGAAAGTCATTAACTGTCAGATGCAACCTGCCACAGAGACATCATCAACCACCAAATCATATAAACTAGGTTTATTAAACATTAGATCTCTGTCAGGAAAATCCCTTTTAATTAATGACTTTATTATTGACAACAATCTTGATGTTATGTTTTTAACAGAAACATGGTTACATGAATCTAATGAAGAAGTAATACTGCTGGAGTCAACACCTCCAAACTACAATTTCCTTTGTGAGAGCAGACAGCAAAGGAAAGGTGGAGGAGTAGCAACATTGTTTAATGATTCACTAAAGTGTAAAAAGATGTTTTTGGGAAAATTTGACTCTTTTGAACATTTGGCTCTCAAGGTAAAGAGCCCGGTACGAACTATGTTTCTGAATGTTTACAGGCCTCCTAAGTCCACATCAAACTTTTTTAATGATTTTAGTGACCTCTTGTCTGTGATTTGTGTTGATTATGACTGTTTAATTATTGTGGGAGACTTCAACTTTCACGTTGACAACCCTGAAGACAGAAGTGCAAAAGAACTGTGTGACACACTTAGAAACTTTGGTTTAACTCAGCATGTTAAACAGCCAACACACAAACAGGGGCATATTTTAGACTTAATCATCACTAAAGGTCTAAACATTTCACAGGTCAATGTAACTGATGTTGCTCTATCCGATCACTTCTCCGTTACCTTTGAATGTATCATTACCAGTGACTCATTTAGCCAAAGGGACATCGTAAGAAAACGCACCTTTAAGGACAATGCCACTGAAACTTTTATTCAAGCTTACTCTGCTACTTCAACCTTGGGCTGCAACTCAGTAGATGAGCTAGTAGATAACTTTCAGTCTAAAGTCTCAGACATCATTGACTGCATTGCTCCAGTTAAAGTGAAAGTTGCTTCCGGGAAGAAAAAATCTCCTTGGAGAAATGCTCCATCAGTTAGAAGTGAAAAGAGGGAATGTCGAAAAGCTGAACGCAGGTGGAGAAAGAATAGACTCCTGGTTCACTATGACATCTATAAAGAGAGACTTAACAGATATAACTTACAATTGAAAAATGCAAGAGAATCTTTCTTCTCTGAGATCATTAAGAAAAACATTAATAATGCTCGTGTCTTATTTTCCACAGTCGACAGGTTAACAAATCCTCCTGTGTCCGTGGCTTCAGAACTCCACTCCACCAGGGCCTGCAATGAATTTGCTAACTTCTTTACTGAGAAAATCCTAAAAATTAGAGGATCAGTTTGTACTTCCACACCAGCTCCAGAACCAAAGCCGTACTCAGCTGGAACTTATCCTGACAAAATGTCCCAATTCAGCCAAATAAACTACAAAAGCTTAGAGCAGATCATTCAGCAGCTAAGTTCCTCTTCATGCTGTCTTGATGTTCTACCCACAGCTTTCTTTAAAAAAGTTTTACCTGTCATAGCGTCTGATTTGACTCAGATAATAAACACGTCCCTCCTGTCAGGTGTTTTCCCCCAGTCCCTAAAAACAGCAATTATCAAACCACTGCTGAAAAAGAATAATTTAGACAAACTTCTACTCCAGAACTACAGGCCCATCTCAAACCTCCCCTTTATCAGTAAGATTATTGAAAAAGCTGTGTTTCAACAATTAAACACCTTCTTAACAACGACCAGCCGATTTGACGTTTTCCAGTCAGGTTTCCGCGCTCACCACAGTACAGAGACTGCCCTGATCAAGGTGTTTAATGACATCCATATAAATACAGACTGTGGAAGAACCACCGTGCTGGTACTATTGGACCTTAGTGCAGCATTTGATACTGTCGATCACTCCATTCTGTTAGAACGCCTGGAGAACTGGGTCGGCCTCTCTGGTACAGCTCTCCACTGGTTTAAATCCTACTTAAAGGACAGGGATTTTTTTGTAACAGTAGGTAACTTTACATCAGAGATGACAAAAATCCCATTTGGGGTTCCCCAAGGGTCCATTCTGGGTCCCCTCCTTTTCAATATCTACATGCTCCCTCTAGCCCAGATAATAAAAAATAACAACATCAGCTACCATAACTATGCAGACGACACACAGCTCTACATCACCATGTCACCAGGTGACTATGAACCAATTCAGGCACTGAGTAAATGCCTAGAAGAAATCAATACGTGGATGTGCCAAAATTTTCTCCAATTGAATAAAAACAAAACTGAAGTAATAATATTTGGACCAATAGAGGAAAGATCAAAAGTTAGCACACAGCTTCAGTCGCTTCAGCTAAAAACCACAAATCAGGCCCGAAATCTGGGTGTAGTGATGGACTCAGACCTGAACCTTCAAAAGCATCTAAAGACAGTTACAAGGTCGGCTTTCTATCACCTGAAGAACATTTCTAGGATTAAAGGACTGATGTCTCAGCAGGATCTAGAAAAACTAATCCATGCGTTTATTTTTAGTCGAATTGATTACTGCAACGGTGTTTTCACAGGACTTCCTAAAAAGTGGATCAGACAGCTGCAGCTGATCCAGAACGCTGCTGCCCGCGTCCTCACTAAGACTAAGAAAGTAGAGCACATCACCCCAGTTCTAAAGTCCTTACACTGGCTCCCTGTATCTCAGAGAATAGACTTTAAAATACTTCTGTTAGTCTATAAATCCTTAAATGGCTTAGCTCCTAAATACATCACAGACTTGTTATCAGCGTATAAACCATCCAGACCACTCAGGTCTTCTGACTCCAGCCTGCTCTGCATACCTAGAACCAGAACCAAACATGGAGAAGCAGCTTTTAGTTCCTATGCTCCAATTATCTGGAACAAACTTCCAGAAAACTGTAAAAGTGCGGAAAGCCTGAGTTCTTTTAAATCAGGATTAAAAACACATTTGTTTAAAATTGCCTTCAACTGTCCTAGTTAACTGAATCACCACTTTTTTGTTCTATTTTCTATCTATATTTTATTCCTACTTGCTCTTATTCTGTTTTATTTTGCTATGTTTTAATCATGTAAAGCACTTTGCATTGTCTTTGTACTGAATTGTGCTATATAAATAAATTTGCCTTGCCTTAGACAGGAAGAGTTTGATGATTTTTATCTTATTTCACCAGGGGGACTTTTTTTCCAGTTCCTCCCTTTCAGAGCAGCACAACATTCAATGTGTTTGATGGATTCAGTTCTACATTGATAAATATAAAAAACATGGTTTGCATTTATTCTTTTTAAAATCAGAATTGCATCAGAGGACAGTCAAAAATCTGCCAAAAACATGCATTTATAAATGGTATTAATGGTTTCAAATATGATGAGGTTCTATAGAATGTGTTATATCGAAAATTATTCTTTTTTGGTAGTATTTATATATAGTTATTGCTGTGTGATTGAACTTGGTTTTACAACAGACATTATTGAAGAAACAGAATAACCGATAACAAAGCAATTGTATTTTTGTGTAATTCAATATGCTTTTTTAACCTATTGCATTTAGACATTTAGAAAATGTTACAATATAAGAATGAATTAATTGATAGTGTTTGTAACTGCTCCCAAAGGTTTTTCGTCTGGTTCAGATTAAAGCCACGCTCCAACTGATGTTTGACCAGCTTTTATTCTCTTAGCCACACAGCAAATCTTGCTTTTTGCCAGCAAACACGTGAAAAACTATAATGAATGAACATTATAAACACAGGTGTTAGCTTAATAGCATTTACAACAAAACAAACCTTACACAATAAAATATATAAACATACCGTGTGCGCCTTCTGACCAAACACTTAGGAGAAGTTTTCCAACCATATGTCCGTGTTTTAAATCAAAAAATGTCCAGCTAGCCGTCTTCGTCTTCCTTCTGTATGCAGCAAGTCTCTTAATTGAACATGTGCTCCGTACCAGTTCAGCTCTTGGCGCAGTACTCAAATTCACCAATAGATGTCAGTAACATGACAAATCTTGTAGTCTTAGTAAACACACAAAATAAATAAATAACAAAATAAAACACCCTTTTTCTGCGTCAGCTACAGTGTTCTTTTATCCAAATGGTGTATTTTCAATAATTAAGTATAACTTCAACATACTCTACATGTTGCTTTGAAATAGGGTTGCAGTAAATATATGTTTATTTACAAAAAAAAGGGTAAATGAAGAAAATAAAGAAATCTAGAAGCAGGTAGTACTTCCAAAACGTAAATAAAAAGCTAGACTTACCATGAGCTGCAGAAGTAGCTTCATAGAAGAAGATGCCAACACTGTGTCTGTTTTATGCCCTCCCAGGTGTCTTTGCCTGCAGGTAGGAGGGTATAGATTCTGGCAAAAAGCATTTATAGCCTCATGTTGTGTCACTACACATGTTTTTAAGTTATTTACTGTTTGGAATAAATGAGTGACACCTTCTCTTCAATAAGTTCATAAATAAGAATTTATGAACAGAAATAAATGAACATCCAGAGAACACCACTATAGAATGATGGTTATCTGAATTAACACTATATTTCAACCAACAAATCTTCTTCACTAGGCTAGTGAAACTTAACTAAACTAAAATTAAGATAAAAAAACAAGGAACTATATACACAAAAAAGAACAAATAAAATAGTTTAAAACCATCATTAGAATTATTCAGTGAATCCTGGTTCACTGCAGATCTAAGTTGAACTAAAGTTAATCTTAAAAATTAGTTTAATTAATTTCAAACAACATTTGATGCGGGTTCCACCAGTTTACAATGTAAATCCAAGTTACATAAAATATTATTTGAGGACATAACATTTTTACGAATGATTTACTAAATAAAAGTCAATAACCTTTAGGACACCTGATTTTATTTATGTAATGTATGTAATGTTTCATATTAATACTGTACTAACGCTCGTAGCACTATCGTATGATTGCGGAGCTAACCGAAAACACAAATTGTTTTTTTTTTCTTCCTGCTTCTCTGTGAAGGCAGACGCATTTGTTCTCTCTCCTCTCCTTTTCCATTTCCCTGCCTGTTCCTATTAATCCTTTTTGGATCCTCTTTTTACGTATCTTCCAAATTCTAAATTATGAATCTGGTCAGCTGGACTCTGACGCAATTGAACACATTTTCTCAACGAGTAGACTGGGTGAAGGAGAGCCCCTGTGCCTAATGGGATATGCGCAACTGGACACATGGTGGGAGGAGCATCATGCGACTGTCCATTTTGCCAGTCGCTGATGTTGAAAATGTGTTCAAAATTGGATTTATGATAACAGGATTTCTGCTTTTTGGAGCATGCGGTTACTTGAAGTATCAAGAAATTCTGAAAACATTGACAGCTGTTTTGGCCCATGTCAGAGCTGCCTGAACTATGTGAGGGATATGTCCGCTACCAGCACTCAGACTGAAATGCTGTGTAAGCATAACTGCAAGCTGGAAGCTGGACCCTGGCAGAATGACCTTAAGCTTGGCTGTTTGGACTTGCCATTGAGAAGAACCACTGAGACTTTAAGGCAGACAGAATAACAAGAGTCTGCCTGCCCAAAACAAATGCTATTATCAGACTCTGGGTCCGTCAGCCTCGAAAGGCAGAATATCTTAATTTCTCCTGGATGTTATGTAAACCAGACACTCTGTGACATCTGTGACCCGAAACAGAGCGCTACTGGACTGCCTGATAATGCTCCTTCATTATCAGACTCGGGAGTTCGTGGCCGAGTGGTTAGAGACGCGCACTTGCAGTCAGAGAAGGATGCAAGTAGCCAGTTCGATTCCCAGTCACGGCACTCTGGGTCCCTGAGCAAGACCCTTAACCCTTGATTCCGCACATGGCAGCCCACTGCTCCCCAAGGGTGATGGGTTACGATGCAGAAGTGAATTTCTCCATTGTGAGATCAATAAAGTTCAATTATTATTACTCTGGCTGCGCGAGCAATCTAACACACACACACACACACATGCTGCTGTTACTACATAGTTACATAAAAATATTAATTTAAATAAAAGTAGTTACTTTTAGGAAAGTCCCTCTCATGCTTTTCACAAAGCAAAAGGGGAGCTTTTGGCCTCAAACAGCACCTTGATAAATGAAAATGCTACACATAAATAAAAAATGTCAACATGTGATATGAATATTTTGGAAGTGTTATGACAGTGTTTCCCATTGGTTGAGAATTTATTTGTGTTGGTAGGCAGTATGGAGTGGCTTTGAATGGTACAGCGTAGCATGGAGCTTGATGAGCATATTTTTGACCACCAGAATTGATCCTTGGCTTTTGTCCTTCCAGAATAGAAAAGAGTTGACATCTTGAAATCCTGATTTCCAGAGAAATTATACAGTTTTCAATCAGGATGTAAGATTTGTTTAACCAGTAAAGACAACACAAAAATTACAAATTAGGTAGCCTAACTAGAACTATTGCAGACATACCTGACAACATACCTGAAATATAATACAATCCACTTATAGCTTCAGCAATACACAAATTAAAAGACACTACAACACATTAGCAACCTACCCAAGTTTAAGCTAGTAGGCACAATCACATACATTTTCACGATGCAGCTTACCTCTTTCATCAAGTAGAAAGGGAAAAGTTAAGGGAGTAAAACCAGATTTATAGTCAGGGCCCCCTTCTTTTATAGAGTCTATACATAAACGTCCCTCACTGTTTATTTGTAAGAGATCAAAAAGGTATTGCTTAACATTGGACATAATGACATGACAGCACTACACGAATATAAAAATGCTTATGTCTTTCATCAACAGCTTTACAAAAGAAAGAATTTAAAAAAATCAGTAATCCATCAGGTTTTTCACAATTAGAAACTGTGACCTCACTCGTACAGGGTTATTCAGAAACCACATGGAGAATAATTTTGTTTGTTTGGTAACAAACTAGCAGTCCCCTAATAAGGCTGGTTCACTACTCATTAGCTACTGATTCATTCCTCTTTAATTCCCTAAAAGAACCAGTACTTCTCTAATAAGAATTGGTGTACATCAGTAAGTACTGGTTAACTACCAATTCGAACCCAAGTAGTTAATCAAATGTTGTGTACTTTGTTGTAAAGTGTTGTTAGACAAAGTCTAGAGACAGCTGATGTTTTTAGTTTTTTCTGATGTCAGAGAGATGGTATGTCTGCATTATGAACAAGATACTAATTATCTTCTGTATTCACGTCACACTAGGGAATGTAAAGTTGTAATGTCATGTTCTGTTAAAATATTTGTTTTTTCTTGTTGAGGGTTCCACATTGTGTAGATCGCCTTCTGAGATCTGTACCAAGGCTCATGATCTTCTTTTAACATAACCAAATATGCACTCAATAAATCTGTCAAATCCACATTTAACTGACTATTTTTGGGTTTATCTGATTTTACTGGTCTTCAAAATTACATTTAAAATCCACACCTACTTCTTGGTGAGATTTTACCTCCAATAAACCAACCTGACTAAAATAGACCATTCATTAACATGATGATTCAGTATAATGTGTTGATCAGCAAATGTGTAGAACTTTGAACTGCTTAATATTGTCTGAAATGTGAATGTAAGAATTATTAGGAACTTGAGGCAACAAAAACAGGCTTGTAGAAAACAGAAAGAAAACATTGGCATCAGGCGTCAACAATGCGTTCCAGTTATGCTTTCCTGATAACAATCAAAAACATATTGTTAGTCACACTTACAGGAAAGACTTTGCTCTGTGGAGAAAATTGTAAATAGTAAAGATAAAATACTGTTAGAGTCAGATACAAAAAAGTAAAAAGAAAAAGTTCCATTCAGTGTGCTTTAGCGCTTACTTGTGTGGTTATAGTTCAAGTTAAAGAACTATAAAGACCTATCTGTGTCCATGCCAATCACAAACACTTAGGACTCAGAACTGTGATGAGCTTGTTGGTCTGGTAGCAGGGTAGACAGAGATTTACAGGTCTGGCCTCATCGATAGGGTGAGCCTGGTCAGTGTCCAGAGTAGTCAGGATTATAATCCCATTCCACAAAGAGCCCGGATTAGGCAGCATTTTCCAGACGGGTCAATAAGGACACATGTATGCATTTTTTGATAGTGACGGTCCTCCAAGTTGATGACTTTAGCAGTTAGATCAAAGTTAGCATCTGGTTGGAGAATGCATCCTCAATTAAGTTTAAGTCTATTTGTTCATGAGTGTATTTCTCTGCCAGTTCAAATAAGATAAAAGGGTGGCCATGCTGCACCACAACCACACAACGTTCATTTAATCTGCAGTGGACCGAGGAAAGCTCTGACTGGCAGAGACTCGTTGTATCTCAGAAAAAGTTTAGCTCTGGTTTGACTGTGAGCTTGGAGGGGAGTTGTCTTCTTTGGTAGATTTAATCATTTTAAAGTGACAATGTCCATATGACTGCAAAGTAAGCAAAGCTATTTTGGTGTTAACAAAATAAATTACTTTTAAATGTTTTCCAAAACGGTTAAATGTAATACTAAATTACAACATGTGTCCAAATGTTATGTCATATGCAGGGCCTACTGAACCTGCTGGTAGGCCCCGGCTAAGGGCTAAAAGGCCCTTCCATGAAAACCTTCTCCATTTCCATTCCAAAAATAATAAAGTAATAAATATCAATCTACAGTGTTAGTTGGTCTTGTCAGGAGAAGGAGCTGGACAGACGGGTTAAAGTTCCCTGGAATAAAACAGATGGGGTTCGAGCCCCCTCTTGTTGTAAAGGCACAAATTGTGCCAAAAGTTAAAGGTTTCTTAGCATTTCTACACCTAATTAAGGAAGGAAGGAAGGAAGGCCTAACTCTATAATGGGATCCAGATACAGAAAGAGTCTTGATCCTCCTCCTGACAGTCCCATTTGTAGGGACATGTTAAAGAAACGTGGACCAGGGTGTCTTGCATGTGTTAATAAATGGACAAGATATCCAAATTAGGAAAAAAAGGAAAATAAAATAAAATACATAAAAGTTCCCAAGTAATGCAGTACAAATGTATGAGAAGCGCATGAAGTGTTTGAGGGTTTGGAAAGCTGAAGCAGAAAATAGGGAGCCAAAGGCTGCAGTAAAGGCTTTTAGGGGGTGGAAGGATGGATGGATGGATGGATTGTCTGGGCTATTTCTTTTTTCTTGCCATCAAGATCTTTGCCAGCTGGCACCAGAAAATGCCATTATTGGGCTTTCTTCGTCTGGAAACAGATGCATACAAACATCTTACAGGCGCAGCCATGATGACGTGGTAAACTCGCTCAGCTGACAATACAGCGATCTGATTGGCTGAGCAGCAAAAATCGAATCACGTGACATCATTGACCGGAGCGCCACAGTTTAGATTTTTTATCTGCTATAACTTATTAATGTGCAAGTGAAAATGTGGGAACATTGGTGTTTTGAGATCACTGCTATGTGTAGCAACTTTTCCCAGTGGAAGAAAGTTGCCCCCTGACAGTTCATACGAAACTTCTTAAGGAAGCGTCCCACAGATTCTGGCCCACGGACTACAAGTAAAACCCAGATTCCAAAACGCACAGAGAAAAGGATGCATAGATCTGTGGCGATAAGCTTCAAAGTTTGTATATTTGCGCTGTGATCCAGGGACCAATTTACCTTTCAACACTCCCATGCATCTAAAGTCAGAGACATGTCTGACAAGTTATTAACATTAATATATATTACATCAATGGTTACAAAACTACTGGATTTGTTTCAGTGATTTTTCTCCACTAGTGGTCCTCAGTACTGCGTCCCTTCTCCTTATTTTATGGTGTTTGCACCAATGATTGCAGGAGTTTTCAAGCATTTGCTGATGGCAGTTACAGGTAGAGAAGGATTCACCTGGTCAGGTGGTGGAGGATTTTATCATGCTGTCTGACAAATCCTGCTTAACTCTAAATGTCACCAAAACCATGTTGTCACTGACAAAAGATGACGTTGAGTTGAGAGAGTTCATTTCTAGTTTGAACATGTCCTGATATTTATCAGTAAGAGACAAAAAAGATGAAAGATTTTTCATCAGCTGCCAGACATGTACTTACGACATTTTAAGTTCCTGCTTGTTAATAATCTTAATCTCTTCAGGGATGTCTGAAAAAGATAAAAAACATTTTCTTGTTATTCTGCTGACATCAGGAAATGAAAATGTACACATGTGGACTTGTTCTACACGGTACTATATGCAAATCTTGTTACATTTGATGCATGTTTGGATTAGATGTTAAACTGATAGAATATTCAAAGTGAAACAAAAACTTAAACATGGTTTCTTTGTCTTTCTGGGTTCTTCTACTCTAATTCTATTAGAGTAGAAGAGTTGTTTAGATGACGAGTGTCTTGCCAGCATTTTATAACTTGTATTTGTAAAGTATACATCCAGTTACGTCTGGCCTGAGTTCCTACAGCTCATCTTTATTTCTAGGTGTACAGAGCAGATCATCACTAAAACCATGAGTCATGTCAGATGTCCTTGTTGTCTCAGTTATGGATGAAAAGCAGGTGCTGGTGTCATGCAACATTCATTTATTCTTAATCATCAACAAGGTCTAGGAGACAGTGACCATGTTTCAGAAGCCCAGAAGATTCTTCCAATCAGTCTGGGAGGTGGCTCATCAGTTTCACATGAAAAGTTGGTACAAGATGACTCAGTGTCTTGTTTTCTGCTAAATTCATAAGTTGCTAGTAAATAGTGACGTATGAGCAGTGGCGGCTGGAGATAAAATATTTTCAGGATGCGCACAAGAGGTCAGAGATGACCAACTGTAATTAAAAACATTTTTTCTGCAGCATTTTTGGGTCTGGTCGGTCCCTTCAAAGTTCCTTTGCCTGCTTTTCCTCCATTACAAGCCACTTAAAATTATTTTTTATATATAAATGACCAAATTTTACTTTACTGTGCTATTCTCTCCTGTCTTTACTGTTTTTATGGTCCAACTCGTCCGCCTGCATTCGTATGTTTGAGTGACTTTATGTGCTTCTAATCTGCCAGGAGGAGAAAGCTGTACCCCAAAGAGACCAAATAACCAATCAGAGACCAGCGTGACGTCACATGGAAGCCAAAAGGTTACAAGCAGAAATATACAATAATTGATCTAGTTTCTCTCAGCTTTGAAGGATTTCATTTAGAAGGGCATTAATAATGACCCCACATGGAACAGGAATGCTGAAAAATCTAATTAATTGCCTTTCAGATAATTTTATCCATGAAGCTCTGACTCACAACAAATGTAACATAAAGGCTCTTTATGAGACTTCTTCCATCCATTTTCTGACCCGCTTAATCCCTCATGGGATCACGGGGGTTGCTGGTGCCTATCTCCAGCATTCACTGGGCGAGGGGCTGGGTTTAATGAGACTCATAACTTTAATATACAAAGATAATTCAGTCCAGTAATTAAAAAGTACAGGTATTATAAAACCAACAGGTAAATCTGTTTTCTATCTAAGGAAGCAAAGCCAATCAAGGCTCTGACTTTGCATCAATCCCTCCTCCTGAACGAACATTCAGGGATGTAGAAACGGCCGTTAGCAGCCGGGTTTAAGCAGCAGGCTTAAGGCAGAGAGAAGGAGCTGACCACCCAGGTGTTCATCATCCAACATTGAACAGGTAAAACAATCAGGTTCAGCACGTGTTAACAGGCAATGATTTATCACCCATAACACCCTAAAAAAAAACAGAGGTTAACTAAAGCATGCACAACAAACATAATAAATATTTTATTTATACAAATATCTAACGTTGGAGAGTATCTAAACTTTAAATCTACAATATAAAGCCATAAATCTGAGTTTATCTTCTCCCTTCTAAATTAATAAATGAACTCTTCTGGAAACTTCAGAAATTGCTCAGCATCCGGGGGAATCCTTTAGCCTTAACACCCTGCAGAGACGGGTAAGTAATCTGCACAAGTATTACCAAACATCACCTTTTTACAACTCCTTTTAAAGACTTTTGTTGTCCATTTAATTTATTCGTTTTATTCACAGGATCAGCCTCTATGAGGGCCAGCTGAGAAGAAGCTGCCAAAGCACAATCAGAAGCAGAAACAATAAAATACTTCAATCTGTTTCCCATTGTGCAATTATTCCACTTATTAATATAACATTCAAGACAAGTCAACATTTTAAATTTGTTTCAGTAAAAGTAATGAAGATCTCCATTACAGAAAATAGTTTGGTTGTGATCTTCAGGATTTTTGTTATGTTCTGCAGTTTTTATCCTCATAGTTGAATTTTCTCTGTTTATTGTCGTTTGAAGTTTTCATTTTTAGATTATCTTCCAGTTTGCTAGTTATTCTGTTTCTCATGTACTCAGAGTTATTTCTCTTTAGCTGCTATCATGTTTTGTTTTTATCAGTCAGATTACGCTCATCATCTCTACTTCACCCTCAGCCACAGCCTCCTGAAGAACGTCATTAAGTCTTCCTGCCTGTGCCGCTCCGTCTCACCGGGCCAAAGAAATATCCTGGTCAGGTTCATTCTTTCCTCACAGGTGAGAACTGTTATCATGTCACCTCTGTCATTAAATACTGAATCGATAATGTTAACGAGGGGGATGGAAGAAGTTTTATATTGGTTGTGTTTACATTCCCATCTTCCTGAGTTCAATAAAATGGACTCAGGTTTCAGAACCTGTGTGGTGTCCAGCTTCACATCTGCTGGTCTGATAGTTTCCTGAGAGAAGAGATTTGGACTTAACTGTTGAATTTCCAAACCAGCAGGTTCTCCCGTATTAAAGGATGGGTTTTATTGTTGCTTTGCAAAAAAAATGAACACAATGATAAAATTAAGGCGCTGAGGAATCTGTGCACAAACTTTAGCACCGTGTGTTTTGCAGCAGAGATTACTATGTGAACACAGGGATATTTTTAGTAACCAACCCATTTCATGGTTTCACTATGGGTGACAGCAGGGGTCCGTTAGTGTTAATTAGCAGCTGATAAGCGTCACACCATCTGCCCCCTGCAGCTGTTTGGCTGCCTGGAACAGAGCCAGATGTTTCCTCTGAAGGTTTAACCTCATACTGGACCAGATTCAGAACCAACACAGTCATTGGAGTATGATGTAAACACAAATGGAGAGGTTACACATCCCTGGTGCACCACACAGTTGTGTTTGTTACATTCACCTGCTGTGGCCCATTGGAAAGGAAGGAATGGGTTTGTGTTTAGACATGTTAAACATGTTAAAGTTTGCTTTCTTTTACTGTAACACCGCTTTAACGGCTCTCTAAAAGGAAATACACCTGGGAGGTGATACAGCCAATTAACATGTTGGTCAAATGGAGCAGTGAGGCGGAAATAAATCTATGGTATTGGTCCGTTTCAAGGATCCAGGAAATATAATTACCCAGACCTGTATGGCAATCCAAATAAGGAAAGTAGCAGTTTTTTAAATTGTATTTAACATTTTAATGACTAGACAAATTATGAGTGTAAGGATGTATAATCTAATTTATATTTCGTTCAATTTGGCCAAATGGACTTCAGTGTGATCCATTCATATTTAGTCCAGTAATCAGACGATACAGTCAGATTAAGTAGATCCTAAAACAATCATGGTGGAAAATGGATATATATATATATATATATATATCCGTCCGTCCGTCCGTCCGTTGTCTTCCGCTTATCCGGGGTCGGGTCGCGGGGGTAGCAGCTTCAGTAGGGAGGCCCAGACGTCCCTCTCCCCAGCCACTTGGGCCAGCTCCTCAGGAGGAATCCCAAGGCGTTCCCAGGCCAGCCGGGAGACATAGTCCCTCCAGCGTGTCCTGGGTCTTCCCCTGGGTCTCCTCCCGGTGGGACGTGCCCGGAACACCTCTCCAGGGAGGCGTCCAGGAGGCATCCTGACCAGATGCCCGAGCCACCTCAACTGGCTCCTCTCGACGTGGAGGAGCAGCGGCTCTACTCTGAGTCCTCCCCGGATGACTGAGCTCCTCACCCTATCTCTAAGGGAGAGCCCAGACACACTACGGAGAAAACTCATTTCAGCCGCTTGTATCCGGGATCTCGTTCTTTCGGTCACGACCCAAAGCTCGTGACCATAGATGAGGGTAGGAACGTAGATCGACCGGTAAATCGAGAGCTTCGCCTTTTGGCTCAGCTCTCTCTTCACCACAACGGATCGGTACAGCGCCCGCTTCACAGCAGACGCTGCACCAATCCGCCTGTCGATCTCCCGCTCCATCTTCCCCTCATTCGTGAACAAGACCCCAAGATACTTGAACTCCTCCACTAGGGGCAGGACATCCTCCCCAACCCGGAGAAGGCACTCTACCCTTTTCCGGTTCAAGACCATGGTCTCGGATTTGGAGGCACTGATCTTCATCCCGGCCGCTTCGCACTCGGCTGCGAACCGCTCCAGTGAGAGCTGTAGATCACGCCCTGATGAAGCCAATAGGACCACGTCATCCGCGAATAGCAGAGACGCAATCCTAAGGCCACCAAAGCGGATCCCCTCAACACCTTGGCTGCGCCTAGAAATTCTGTCCATAAAAGTTATGAACAGAATCGGTGACAAAGGGCAGCCTTGGCGGAGTCCAACTCTCACCGGAAACGAGTCCGACTTACTGCCGGCAATGCGGACCAGACTCTGACACCGGTCGTACAGAGACCTGACAGCCCTTATTAAAGGGTCCGGTACTCCATACTCCCGGAGTACCCCCCACAGGATCCCCCGGGGGACACGGTCGAATGCCTTCTCCAGATCCACAAAGCACATGTAGACTGGTTGGGCAAACTCCCATGCCCCCTCAAGAATCCTGCTGAGGGTGTAGAGCTGGTCCAGTGTTCCACGGCCAGGACGAAAACCACACTGCTCTTCCTGAATCCGAGATTCGACTATCCGACGGACCCTCCTTTCCAGAACCCCTGAATAGACCTTACCAGGGAGGCTTAAGAGTGTGATTCCTCTGTAGTTGGAACACACCCTCCGGTCCCCCTTTTTAAATAGGGGGACCACCACCCGTATATATGTATATATATATATACATATATATATATATATATATATATATATATATATATATATATATATATATATATATATATATATATATATATATATATATGTACACACACATGCATAAAATTTAAATCTTTTAATATATTCCTTCGTTCTTAGGATACTGTATAACAGCTTTCTGTATTTCCTTGAGGACAGGGATCATATCTCAAAGCTTCATTTGCACATGAGACCACCTAGTGGCTGAATGCATAATTACAGTCAGCAAAAATAATGAAGCTTTCCTTTAGAGCTTTAGAAGCTCCTTTAGAGCCCATGGGAATTATCACTAAAAAGTAATAACCGTTAATATATCTCATGATTGGTTTTCCTCCCTGTTAAAGGGGAGTTTTCCTCTCCACTGTCGCTTCATGCATGCTCAGTATGAGGGATTGCTGCAAAGCCATCAACAATGCAGACGACTGTCCACTGTGGCTCTACGCTCTTTCAGGAGGAGTGAATGCTGCTTGGAGAGACTTGATGCAACCTGCTGGGTTTCCTTAGAGAGGAAACTTTCTCACCAACCTGGAGGATCTGATGGAAGCTGACTTTGGAAAGAGCCTTGAGATGACGTGATTCATGAATTGGCACTATATAAATCAAATCAAATTGAATAAAAAAATTCTCACATGTATAATACAAATTTTTTTCGACATGTTTTGTGTGTATTTTTTCCAAGTAGATTATTATAAGCTCTCTGCCAATTTATTAATTTATTGAATCACTTAATTTTGTTGAGAAATTCAGGCTAGTTTAGCGTTCCTGTATTAGAAATTCATTGTAATCCTTTTAGTGTGATTTACTGAACTTATCTGTTTACTTTGTATTTAGCTACTCTGAACCTTTTCTCTTTCAGGCCATTTTGACAACTAATAAAAAGCTTACTTTTGTAATTTTTTCTAATTCAGGACAAAATATTTTACAATGTAGACTGTATTTTATGACATACAAAAATCCTAAAATATAATTACATTAATTTGCATGACTAATTAGACAAGGATGGACTACAACTAAGAATATTATCATGGATAAATTCTTGGTTTGTTAAACACTTCACTCTCATTCTCTCTCCCTGCCTGAATGCCATGATTAGTCCGTTTTTACAGTGATGAAGCTCTCACGGATATCACCTTTTTTCATTCCTTTTTCTGAACATAAAATTTCAATTCAATTTCAATTCAATTCAATTTTATTTATATAGCGCCAAATCATGAAACATGTCATCTCAAGGCACTTTACAAAGTCAAGTTCAATCAGATTATACAGATTGGGTCAGATTATACAGATTGGTCAAAAATGTCCTATATAAGGAAACCAGTTGATTGCTTCAAAGTCCCGACAAGCAGCATTCACTCCTGGGGAACCGTAGAGCTACAGGGAGAGTCGTCTGCATTGTACATGGCTTTGCTGCAATCCCTCATACTGAGCAAGCATGAAGCGACAGTGGGAAGAAAAACTCCCCATTAACGGGAAGGAAAACCTCCGGCAGAACCGGGCTCAGTATGAACGGTCATCTGCCTCGACCGACTGGGGTTACAGAAGACAGAGCAGAGACACAACAAGAGAGACAAAAAAGCACAGAAGCACACATTGATCCAGTAATCTGTTCTACATTAGATGGTAGTAGCGGGTGAGCCGTCTTCTCTGGATGATGTCACAGTTAACAGAACGCCAGACCAGGTGTACCTACTATGAAGGAAAAAGAGAGAGAGCAAAAAGTTAAAAGCTGAAATGACGACAGTCATTTCAATGTAATACAATGCAAAACTGGAGAACAGTAGACTGAAGAACAGTAGAAATCAGTAGAGTGAGAAAATTAGACCCTGATGTCCTCCAGCAGCCTAGGCCTATCACAGCACAACTATAGAGGTAGCTCAGGGTAACATGAGCCACTCTAACTATAAGCTTTGTCAAAAAGGAAAGTTTTAAGATTAGTCTTAAAAGTAGACGGGGTGTCTGCCTCACGGACCAAAACTGGGAGTTGGTTCCACAGGAGAGGAGCCTGATAGCTAAAGGATCTGCCTCCCATTCTACTTTTAGAGACTCTAGGAACCACCAGCAGACCTGCAGTCTGAGAGCGAAGTGCTCTGTTAGGAACATACGGGGTAATCAGAGCTCTGATATATGATGGAGCTTGATTATTAAGGGCTTTATACGTTAGAAGAAGAATTTTAAGTTCTATTCTTGATTTAACAGGAAGCCGGGAAGCTAAAATTGGAGAAATATGATCCCTCTTGTTGATTTTCATCAGAACTCTTGCCGCAAAATGCATTGACTACTGTTAGAATAGAGGGATGATTTCATCCAGAATAATAAAACGAATTCCTGAACAGGGTAACCAGCTATACCGTAGCTTTAATGTCCAAACCATTTGGCCAGACTTTCTCTTAACGTGGTGAGTCTAATTTATTACCCTGCCCCTCCAGTTTCAAGGCTCAACCACAAGAGGGCGCTGCATGAACACCACCACAACAGTTTTGGCTCTGAACACCAAGCAGGGGTAAAGACCAGAGAGAATACTTAAAGAATAATACATAAAGCTACTCTACCAAGAAAAGAATATGTCTGATTATGCATTTTTAGAATAAGTCAGTTTAGGGTAAAATATACATTATTTCTTTGTACAAATTACATGGTGGAAACATATCACTAAACTTGTAATTGTGATGAAATTTAAATTACACCTCCAAACCAGCAGAGGGAGCTCGGGCACCATCAGTGGAAGATGTTTAGAGGTACAACATCCTACATGTACAAACTAAGACACAGTAAAAGAAACTACTATTGTATGGTTACTTATAATGTATAAAATATCTCAGTGAAAGTTTCATATTTGAATCCAACTTTAACTAATCAGAAACAGAAAAAATAATATAAACCCATAAAACATAAAGCTGAAATGAAACATTTGTGAAACAACTAAAAACCCTCTTTGACTACAAACTACATGAAATAACGTAAATTAAAGATGTGCAATTTTTACAATGACTCCATAACCGTCAAAGATTTTCAAGCATCTGTTTGCCAATGTAGTAAGGAACTTTAACCTAAACTATAATTGTTTAGAAATGACTCTGGTAAATTTGTCTCTGCAAAGATAGATTTCTAATGAGACCTATTCTTGTTTTTGACATAGCAACCTGAAGACATTTCGTTGATAGAAAGTTAGTGAATAAGCACTATAGACATGCTAAATTCAACCAAATTGTAATAATTGCTTTGCAGAGAAACTTAAAGTCATTACTTGAAAGTTTAATTTTCTTTTAATTCAAGTTGTCAAGTCCAGCAAACATGAGTTTCCAAATCATCAGTAAGAATCCTGTTAGTATGCTCATTATTCTAGGCATGAAGCATGGGTCCTTTTTCGTTTAATCTCTGTATGACTTATCAAAACTTAAATGATTGCGGTACAAGGTTGGGGCCTCACAGATGTACCACCTGATGTTTGCAGGGGATTTAGACGTTATCTTTCTCTAAACAGTGCTGAGCTGCAACAATTATTGAGGGCCTGTTTTCAATATGCATTTCAAAATAGTTTGAAAATAATTTCAGTGTAAAGAAGAATAATTTTGTGATTGTCAGAAGTGTAGTCTGTATTTCTGGACTTCTCTGTGTCAGGTTTTGTTCTGAATTTGGACATTTACAGTGTTTTTTACAATGTTGCTTAATGTATACACAACAATTTGCACTGTTCCAGTGAAGGTCAGCCTCTTAAAGCCTTTTGTATACCAGCGTGCACTGCCTCTTTGTGGAGGAGCTACGGAGAAGGGAGCTCTTGATGTTGCTGCTTAAAGATGCAAAGATGGACCAATGAAAGCAAATGTCTTTTAGTGTTGGCGTCAGGGGCGGTTCTAGACAGGGGCCAACAGGGGCCTGTGCCCCTGTAGAACTGTTCCTGCCCCTGTTATGGCCCCTGTCCTAAAGACATGATATTAAATTTCTTAGGATGATAAATGCTGACAAAGATACTGTGACTGACTGGTCATTTGGATCAGTTGTATTTTTTTTTTCGTTTATGTTTTTACCCAATCATAAAATAACAAAATAATTAAAAAATAAACATAAAAAATAACAATAATTAAAAATTAAGCTGTTTCACGTTACGCTTCTGCTGTATTGAGAAAAGATCAGGGGTCTGCAACCTGCAGTTCCAGAGCCACAATTCGCTCTTTGGCTTACTTAATATATTAAACGATGAAATGTTGACCTGTTAAGTTCCCCCCCCCCCCCCCCCCCCCCCCAAATCTTTTAATCTGTGCCCCTGTGAAAAAACACTGACCCCACCCTGCCCCCCCTGCTAAATTTGGTCTAGAACCCTCACTGGTTGGCGTACCCACTGGTTAAACTGTGGAGCCTCATGTACAGTCGTGCCTACCATTCCTGTCATCCTTAAGAAGAAGACTTTCTACACTATGTTTTACGATTTACCTAGATAACAGTTTGATGCAAGTGTTTGAGTCACCAGTTAGCAAACCTTTGTTTTACTAATTGGTGTAATAAACTGAACTTGAGTGCATAACAACAGGCAATTATAAAAAGCTCTCAGTGCATCACAAAACAGCAAAACTTACAGAAAAACAGAAGAAAGTAGAACTGTTAACTATTTATGGTAGAACTGTGAATGTTTTCTGGTACTAAAATATTAATACATTTATCATTATATTTTCTTAAAATGCCTGATTGTAATCTTCCATAAAAACATAATGTGAAAATGAAAATATCTGAAACAAAAAAACAAGCGAAAACACCAATTCCTATGAAGTTTGGACATTGTTTAAAATGTAAATAAAACAGAATACAATGATTTGCACATCCTTTTCAACCTATATTCAGTTGATTACAATACAAAGACAAGATATCTAATGCTCAACCGATAAACTTTAATGTTTATCGTTTGAGCCGATAAACCAAACATGTTGCTGGAGCTAGGAGTTTGTCCTGTAACCGCTGGGTTGCCAGTTCAAACCCCTTCTGTCAGTCTGGCCTAATGCAGCTGTGGCTAATGTAACTTACCACCAGGGTGTGAATGAATGAATCTAGGGCATATGGTCCTCGGGACTTAATAAAGCAAAGGTTTACTTATAAAGCGCCTTTCACAGACACAATGTCACAAAGTACTGTGCAGAAAAATAGCATTTAAGATATACATAAAGAGCCAAAAATATAAAAGCACAATTTACATAAAAGCACAGTAAAATCAGGAAATAAAAGCCTGGGGAAACAAAACAGGTTTCAATTGTTTTTTAAAAATCTGTACAGAGTCAGCAAAAAGTGGTAAACTGTTCCATAGTTTAGGAGCCACAGGCTGAAAGGCCCGGTTCAGTGTTTGTTAAAAAAGAGACACAAATAGCCAGGATTCCTGACTATAGATTCCTGTAGGTAAGAACAAGAATTTTAAAAAGAAATGCAAAAATCCACTGACAGCTGGTGTAAGTATTAGACTGATATGTGAGAATTTACTGTTGTAAGATGTCTGGCTGCAGCGTTCTGGATAGCTTGGCGATGTGAAATAGCAGATCTGTCCAGGCCTATAATAAGAGCATTACAGTAGTTGAGATATGATGACAAAAATGCATGAATAATGTTCCCTAGATCTACTCAAGAAACCATATTGCATCATTTCAGAGATGTTTCTTAAATGAAAGAAACAGGAACAAGAAATGGATTGGATGCGCGAGTCCAAGCCCAATCAAGTGTTGGATATATCTCCTAGATTTTCTACAGTGGATTTAGTTGTTGGGGAAAAAAGAAAAAAATGTGGTGGATGTTTGCATGCAGGTGTCTAGGAGCAATTATCAAAGTATCTGTCTCTTCTGTGCTGAGAACCAGAAAGTTGCTGGAGAGGTAAGCACTTCATAAGAGTCGACAGCCTATCCATCAGGTGAAGCTTAAAAGATACGTATAGCTGGTTGTCATCTGCATAGTTATGTCATGAAATATCAGAAAAAAATGAATAATACCAGCTAATGGAAGGGTGTAAAATGAGAACTGACCCCACCGGTCAGTGGAGACAGGTCTGGACTGTAGGCAGCCCGGTCTTCTACCCACAGTCATTTACTAAGAAGCCAGGCTGCTGTAACACTGCAGAATGTGGCTTGGCTGCATCTTGCTGAAATAAGACTGGCTTAACCCTTTTCCTGTATGGCCTGGAGGACATAACATTTATG
This sequence comes from Fundulus heteroclitus, assembly GCF_011125445.2. Taxonomy (NCBI): domain Eukaryota; kingdom Metazoa; phylum Chordata; class Actinopteri; order Cyprinodontiformes; family Fundulidae; genus Fundulus; species Fundulus heteroclitus. Next base: position 39,459,970 of record NC_046381.1, read on the forward strand.
TTTCCAAAAAAACATTTTTGAACTTTGGACCCTTCGGATGACAGCATATTTCATTGAATTTAACTTTGAGATATGTACTCTGAAATGTTTTTTCAGTTCTGCTTCTTACATTCTTGCTCTTCATCTTTGTGACATCTTGCCACAAAACGTTTTTTTGTAAACCACTTCCTCATATCTGTCCATGCTACTCGGTGTTCTCAGGTTTCAGCGGCACTGATCAACTCTGCCAACCGCTTATTTACCTGTCAAACGGGATTAATCACTGCTCACCATTCAAGGTGTGAGGTAGCACCTGCATCTTTACAAAGGTAGACTCTTTCTTTTACAACTGTTTTCTGTAAGCTTTGGATCTAACAGAGAAAAGTGAAAGACAGAACTTCCCGCAAAAAAATTTGAAGGAAGGAAAAGGTCTAATAGTAGAGGGACCCTAAAACAATAAAGATCTGACTGCTGGAAACTTGTTATTGATGCTTTGGACTGATGCAAAGACAAATGCAGCTATAGTAGGGCTGGTAGATAAGCTTGATGGCTGGTGTAAAACAACCAGACCAGACCATGTTACAGATGAAATATGAGATGGACCTTAGAAGAGTCTTCTTATTGACTTTTCATTAGAGGAGATGCTGCAAATATGCAAGAAACCTTGCGTTTTCTCATCCAATGAAGTAACAGCATCCTTAAGAAAGCTAATCAACAGCAGTTTTATAAGAATACTGAAGATGGCTGGCTTCAGTGCTGCTGTGCCGACTTCTTTTCACAGCTTCATTTTCCATAACAGCTTGATATTGAAACTGTCCAGGAGATGAAAACAAGATGCCACAAACAAAACACAGAAAATGGAGGTTCATAGTAAACATGATCCTGCTTCTTTTCTTCCAACCTTCCTGTGTCTGCTCTCTATATAAGATTTCTAGAAACAAAAGAGAAACTGTGACTGTACCACTTGTGTCTATTTTCTGGTTGGTTCTGGAGTAAACAAAGGGTATGTATATATATAAAAACTGTTCTCTCACCCACCTCTCATACTCCATCTCGGGTCCATACCAGAGGCCTGGGAGCTTGATGGTAAATGGACTGAACTTATATAGCGCTTTTCCAGTCATGCTGACCACCCAAAGCGCTGTACACTATAGCCACATTCACCCAGTCGCTCTCACTAAAGCCGGGCGTACACGGCCCGAATTTCCCCTTTTCGGGCCGATTCTTCAGTCGTGCGAGCATTTTTTGAATCGGGCCGAATTTCAGCTTGATCGTAGAGGGGGGGGGGAGGAGGGGGGACTGGCTTCTCACGACTACCTCCCGATCAGGAATCGGACGATCGTGAAAATCAAACATGTTTGAAATTCAGTCGGCTGTTGTGAGGTTTTCGTGAGCGCATCCTGCTGTTCAAGCAGAGCTACGAGGGGGCGCCCTCCTCTCCGTCCCCGCCAGCGGAGGGAGGGAAGCGGGCGTCCCTGAAGCAACCTCCGGCCGGTGTTGGGGAGGGCGAGCCGTCCGGTCCGCGCAACGCGCTGGCCGCCTGTTTCGGCACTCCTCCGCTTGCTGGGGGGTTGTGCGGGCCAGGCGACCTGCCGTGCCGCGCGGCCGCCGGTGCGTCTCGTCCCTCCTCTCTCTCCCCTCCTCTCTCCCCGACGCCCGGTGCCTCCTGCGGGCCTCGCCAGAGCTGGGCTCGAACCCCTGCTCTGGGTCCCTGTCACCTACCGTCGCTCGCCTGCCTCTGCCACCACAGCGAGCGGTCCCAGAGGGGACACGACGTACAGTGTGAGCAGTCCGGTCTCGTCCGAGCGTCGCGCCGCACAGATCGTGAGCGGTGAACTTTTTAAAACCCGCAGTTCTGTCGCACAGTTTGAGATGTATATAAGTACCACGACTGAAAAACTCGTACAGTGTACGCCCGGCTTAACGCGCACACATTTATACACCAAGACCCAGCTCTGGGGTTAAGTGCCTTGCCCAAGGGCACATCGACATGTGGCAAGGGGAAGCTGGAATCGAACCCACAACCTTCTGGTTGCCAGACAACTACTCAACCCATCGAGCCACAGTCGCCCATCAAGCCACAGTTGATGGTTCTGCTTAGGATCTTAGCTGTTCCTAAGATTGCGCTCTTCTGGACTGAGATGTCTGATGTTTCTAGAAGCATCTGTTGGAGCCACTTCTCCAGAGTGGGGGTTACTGTCTCGAGTGCAGTTTTCAGAAACAAGACGATTCAAAGTGCTGTACATGAACAGAAAAAACATTACAGAGGGATGGATTTCCTTTGTAATGGAAAAACATTACATTAACAAAGGAATAAGCTAAGTAAATGCCTAACTAGACTTCTTTCCTACATTAACAAACATACGGAAAGCATAAAATCACAGCACTCAATTATTTCTATTATAATAAGAAATAAGCTACGTGAGTTTTTTGGTTGTTTCTGATCTAAAGCAATTTTGTCCAACCTTTCTAAAGCCACTACAATAACTTCTTTTGTTGCGTTGCTTCAATGGAACGAGCTTCACCACTAAAAATTCAAAGCTTAATTGTTTCTAATCATACATTAATGCAAAGTCTAACAAGGTCTCTGATCATCAGACCTTTCTAAACCACAGCTATAATGGCAAGCCGAGTTGCAGTGTAGTCGTGTGTTCCAAAAAAAGTAAAAAAACAAAACAACTGGACTTTTTTCCGAAGTTTGAAGACATTTAGCCTTGTAATGGCTTAGATGACATGCAAATTAAACCGAAACAGGTCCACTCCTCTGTAACGAGGAGTCGTTAGGGTTGTTATTTGCCTGGCTTGCAGGAACAATGTTTTGATCACCCGCATGAGGATGAGAATTGAGGTGATGATTGGCCGGAATTAATTCTATAGCTGCATTATAGGTTTTTGAGAATTGGAACCTAAGGCCTCCTCCTCTGTTTAAGGTTGGTTTTTCTCTCTTAATATAAATCGCATCCTTCACACCCCTTTCAAACCATCTGTCTTCTTTGTCCAAAATGTGAACAGTTTGGTCCTCAAAGAGTGTCCTTTGTCCTTAAGGTGTAGGTGGACAGCAGAGTCTTGTCCTGAGGAGGTAGCTCTCCTGTGTTGAGCCATAATCCAATTTATGAATTTTGGTTTACTGGTACTCTTCCATGAGAGTGTTATGACTGTTTTTTCAAGCAGCAAGAATAAATCCATGGCAGTGATTATTTTTCTGTACATATAATGTCTATCAGGAGGATATAGACCTAAAATGAACAGTTTAGTGTCAAAGTCTAATTTTATACCCAGAATAGCCTCCAAAGCTTGTTTAATCTCCCTCCAGAACTGTTGAACCCTATTGCATTTCCAGACACAGTGGAAGAACGTCCACTTCTACTGTCCACATCTGATAAACAAATCTGGGATTGCACCATTATACCAATTAGGTTTTTCTGGAGTTACATATGTCCTCATTGGCCAATTATTTTGCAGTACTCTGAGACCTTTTAAATTGGAAAGGATTCTCTGTTGTTGTGCCATCTTGCCATAGACTAGAAATCAGATTGAATTGGGAACATGTACCATCGGGGAGAAGTCAGGATGGGCTGTAAGCAAAGGAATTTCACACATTTACGCAGAGACAGCTACTCTCAGCAGTTCCACTTCTGGCCAGGGACTCTCAAGGAAAGGGTGGCTGGGGCAAGCCACCCTTACGAGCCACAATGGGACTCAGACTCACAAGCATCTCAAAAGCTGGATAAAATCTGCTTTCTGAGAAACTCATTTCCTGTTGCTTCTGTTGTGCCATATTAACGCTATGATCATGAAAATGATTGAGTTCAGATTGAATTCTTACCACACAGCCACAAAGGAAAGAGAGTCAGCGGGGATGGCCCTTCTCCCAGCAGGAGTCCCCTGCTGTTATAAAACTTTCCTCCCACAGAGAAAGCCTTTCTCTTCAGACACCTCTTCTCCTGACTCCAAGCTGACCACCTCTCCCTGAAGCAGACCAGGAAAGAGCCACTTCGGACCATGGGCCCTGCACGGGCCTGACCTATACACGAGCCAGCATCTGGGAGAAAACTCTCGTCGCCCGGGGAACATGTCCGGGCAAATCAGAGTTAAGCCTGCTGTCTTAACCTCGTCATCAGTAGCAGGAGGAAGGATCCTTCCTGCCAAAAACAGCTTTGTTGTATTTCTCCTCAGCCTTTACAGGGAAGAGAACCCCAGACAGAGTTGAAAAGCCGGCAGTAGGACCCAGTTTGTATGCTGAGGAAAAACCTGCTCAGTTGTGACTGCCACCGGGTCAGAGATTGTCTGCAGGACATCAGGCCTCCGATTACGACCACATGTTGCTGCTGTTAAGCCATTAGCCGCGGCTGAACGAGCAACGGTTCCCCTGTTACTGCCTTCCTGGGATGACCAAAGTGGACCGACTCACATGAGGCAAAAGACAGGTTTGGCAGATGGACCCAAAAGGGAAAGTTTAAATGGTTCATTTGGGAAACGTTTGTAAACCGTTTGCACACAGTGTCTTTAAAACAAAGGGCTAACGGAGGTAGCTCATTGCTAGCATTTGGTACCATGTCATTGTCGAGTGTGTTTTTATGGTTATAACAAAGGTTATCTCCAGAAGGGTTTCATACATTGATGGGACATTAATGTTTACTTCATCCAGCCCACTCATTATGACTAAAACTAAAGCTAAAGGTTTTATTTGTTAGTGCCGAATGCCCGCTAGCCAAAATGCAATCAGCTCCTGTTAACATCCTGTTTTGGTAATTCTAAAGGAGCATAAAGTATAAAGCATAAACTTAACCGTTTTGCTCGGCCATCCTTCGATGGTGCTATGAGCCTTATTCCCGCATTAATATCAAATATTAATGTCGGTTTAAAGGCAATTTTGATAACTTTAGACTTTAACCTACTTAGCGACCAATCGCTACAGCGACCCCAGGATTTATCTTTAGTTACTTCATATCCTGATAGCCTTCCAAATGTGTTTATTAGGTTTAACAAGGCTGGGATAGAAATTTTCCTTTTTTTCCAAAAAGAGAATGACGTCATCTGCAAATAAGATAATTTTGTGTTCCTGTTGGCCTGTTGTCAAACCATTTATGTTTTTGTGAGGCTAGCTGGGTTCCCTGAATGCCAGCCCGTCCTGCTCATGCTTGTGAGACCATGCAGGTCAGGTCCAACACCTGTAAAGCAAATCATTCATGCATATTCCTTTCAATTATTGTCCAAATATCAGCCCTTGGGTGATATCCACCGGACAATACCTAACAGAGAGTTATTTATTGAACATTACAATATATAACTTGTTCCTCTAAAAAGGTGTGTTATTGCACAACACTCGGTAATCTCATAACCCGTAACACTTGGAACACTTGGAGAGGAACAACACCCGCATGTGAATGCTGTTTGTGTTCTTAAGCTCAGGATTCAACACAATCATCCCAGACCATTGTAGTGAGCAAACTGCTCCCTTGGAATCAACATCCACGTCTGTAACCGGCTGCTGGATGAAATTACTACTGCTTGTAAGTGTGTGTTTATGGTAAGCTACTCTGAAGTTTGGACATAGTTTGTCACAGCTGGTAACCCCACAAACAACAACTTTTTAATTTTAGGTTTTCACACACATACAGTGCAGCTAAAATACATTGGTTTGCTTATTTTTATTGTGACAATATTGAAAGACAATAGTTCCAATCGTCTCACGCACATTTAGTTAACTTTTACGCATTTAATTTTGTCAAATACTTTTCTGGTGTTGTGGGGAGTACCTTCAACTGGGCTGAAGCAGAGGACTCTGGCTGGCACACTCCAGTCCCAGCTTGACTGACTGACTGGGTGGTACCATCTGCAGTTCCACCAGGGTGGAAGAGCATGCTTTGTGGTTTGCTTATTTCGTTAATTTTGTTTAGTTATTATTCATTTAAGTTTAATATTTAAACTAACTGTTTAGGTATTGTTTTTAAAGTTGTGTAGATGTTCCCTTTTTCCTTCCTCAGTGTGTCAGTCTTGTCTGATCAGCCAGTTTTTAAGCCCCCTATGTTTGCTGTGTGTTGGGTCACTTTGTTTGTTTGAGCAGTTAGTTTGAGGTTTTGTTTTGTTTAACCTTGATATTTTTTGCCTTGAGTTAGTTTCTTCATTCAACCTCTTTTAATGGCTCTGGACTTTTGTTACTTTGGGGAAATAAAACCCATTTTTCTTGAAAATCACCACTGTGTCATCATGCTTGTCCGGCTCGGTCCCTCCCTATCGAATAGTTAGAATTTTTGATATTTTCAATAAGGTAAAAAATCAAAGAGATCACAAATTGCAGGAGCTCTCTGATAGTAACAAGCTTTATACAATTGGCAAACGAAGGCCTTGTAATGGCTTAGACAAGGCCTTTGTTTGCCAATTGTATAAAGCTTGTTACTCCACATTACTCCAGACTTTTTAAATTGAGAAAGCTTCCTGGAGAGGAAGCGAAACGTCTTCAACTTACGGAAAACAAGTCCAGTTGCTTTGTTTTTTTCCTTTTTTTGGAATGACCATGACCTGGATGACTGAGAATCTTCACCAGCATAAACCATACAGTATCACTGCTATTTCTACATTCAGGACTGTTGCAGGAAGAGGAAATACATGGAAAAACAGCTTTGAGTCATCTCAGGTGTGACTGAAACCTAAAGTTTTTTTCCCCCTGGTTCAAGCTAGTTCTGTGGTGGATGACCCAACCATTCCCAAGCAAACCAATTGGGCAAGATATTCCAGGAACGTTGGGTTTTTCACTTAACATGCTGTTTTCAAAATATAATTTTTTCCCCAACTGCAAACTGTAACCTGTCTTTTTTTGTCTGTGAGTGTTCCTTCAGGCCATGCCAGCACAGGATTGTTTCACTGTGGATGATCTCTGTTAACAGCTTCAGCAGCAAGGTTTAAAGTGAGTTTAAGGATCTAAAACAGGTGAGAAAAAAAAGCTAAATCAAGAAAAGTTTCTGGGTTTTCATTTACATATTTTGGAATAAAGCAAAATTTTATCAATGAGTCTGACTCTATTTAACTCAGACATTATAAAGTCACTTGAATTTAAGAGAAGTACTTAAAAACTTCTCAGTATTCTTGTATATGGTAAATTGAAATAATTTTGATAATCGTAACTTGACCAAAAATAACAAAGTTTAGTCTAGTTTATTGTAAGTGTCTTATAAATGTTATGTAAATATCTAGTTTCCACTCTGTACACTTAGCATTTACATATAGATGTGAACACATTCTAATCCTTATGTATAATTTGGTGTCTTGTTGAACAGATGTTTCTTTTGTTATAACAACAAAACTGCCCATCTTTCCCTTTCTTTGGGCTACTGAAGAAAGGAACAGGAAACTTTAGTCTTATTTATGCATACATCTGTGGTAAAAGTAATTTATTTCATTTTAATTTATAAACCATGGGGTCGTTACCAGGTTCGAAAGTTATCTTGTCATGTACAAAACCACACTCCAAAGATTCAAACATTATTTATTAATAGAGAAGAAACGGAAATGGAAGCTAGGAACAAGATTGGCTTGTTTGACAGAAAATGTGCCTTTGTTCAAGTGATAAGATTGACAAATTATGTGCTGATAATGTCAAATAAGTCCTTGTTGGCTGTGGCAACCAGTAAGGTGAAAAGTATTTCTGCTCCTTACACATTTAGACACACTTTAGTGCTTTATTTTCTAAATAGCAAAGATTGACATAAACCCAAAGATCACACAACGTTTAATAGAACACACCCACCTATCAACACAATGTGATAACCGCCAGCATTCTCAGGTAAAACGTATGAAGTTTTAGTCAAACCTCCAGTGACAGTGCTGCTGTTTATCTCGCTGGAACCTGAACATCCACAGTCATAAAGGTGTACATTACATCCCTTTGGATGTCATTGTTCGTGTAATTGAGGGAATTGAGTCCATCAGTATCGATATGATTTTGTGTTTCTTGTGCTTTGACGGCATTCTTTGGGTTTACTTCATTGTGTGCGTCTCTTTGATGCTTGATCATCTTGTACTTTGCAATCTGAGAGTCTGGCCGAGATACGGACATTCCTCGAAGGATGATTCTGTTGTAGAGATCATCGTCCTCACCCCCCCAGCCCCAGAAAGTGTTTGAGAAGCCGTTGACTTTCAAGAACTGCTCCTTGGACAGTAAGGAGACCCCTCCAAAGGCGGTTTTTGATGATAATTTGTAATCAAATTTGTCTATAGCCACTGATAAATGTCTTGGATCATCAGAACATCTGTATAGGTTTCTATCATCTATGGGTACCAGGTCTACATCAGCAAAGGCGAAACACTCATAATCGTATTCATGCAGTGCTTCAACGAATCCGATATTCATCAGTTTGGCCCGGTTAAACACTCCGTCTCCTTCCTGGTTGATGACATACACACCGTAGTCCAGCTGTTGTCGTATCAGAATGGGATGGTGGTAGTAAAGCCAGTGGTTCAGATGTTCAGAACGATTTCGGAATGGAATGATGAATGCCACCTAGAAGAGAATAGAATTCAACTTTTGGTCTGAAGAGACAGATGTTAACACACATCTTGGACACTTTTTAATGTGATCAGGTGTGATGCACTCTAGAAACTCTCATTGGGTGTGATTTCCAGGTGTTGCACAACTGTTTGATCCATCTTCCGAGAACCAAACTAAGTTTCACCTTCTCAGAAACATGACACAGGAATGGGAACAGGAAAAAGTTGTTTGTTCTGTTCTTTTTTATATAATTTATAAATCATTTGATCTGACTGAGTGCTTTTTACCTCAATGCTGTGTCCCTGTTTCCGTTTATGAACAGGAATTTTCTTCCACTTCAATGCACTTCCCTCCCCATTGTGATTCTTTGAAATTTTAATTGTTTTTGAACATGGAACAATAAAACGTAACTATTCTGTGGTGGAATGAAGTCATGTTCTTATTGGCTGTCAACCTTAGGTATTTTACTATCTATTTCCTTGGGCGTAATCCCCAAGGCGGCGTGGTTGACACCCTTTGGTTACCCTACTGTGAAGGGCAGAGCAGCCGACCCAAACACTAGTGTTGCCAGATTGCTAAAGCATTTAGCCTATTAAAAACACAAGTACATATAACTCCATGTAAAAGTCTTTAAATGAGATGAACACTTGTTACTGTTGTATTCTGGAACAGTTTAAATAAAGCACATTTAATTTGTTTGAAAGAACATTTAATGCTTGTGTTCATATTTTCCTCCTTCCCAATTTAAGGCAATATATGAGATTTGGAAGATTTCTCTGAAGTCAGCGTTCACACTACTTACATTAGATGTCCATTCATTTGATTTCAGACTGTCCCTTATATGTATTTTGCATTAGTTATTTAAAAGAACTTCCTCTATCTTCTATGTATGGACTTACCTTCTGTCTTGCGATGCAGTTTGATGGTTTAAACCTTCCTCCCTGCTGGAGTAATGATCCAACTTGGTTTCTGGCGTCCTCCAGAGTCCGTTTAGTTTCAAACTCAACAAGAAGTGGACCCACAAGCTTGGGAGGGGTGTCAGGGCACAGCTCCAGAGGTTTAGCTGAAGTTGCTGTTGTTTTCTGGCTGACATCTGAGGGGCGAGTTGGCCAAACATGCTCCATAATCTTTCCAAAAAAGGTCCCGTTTCTTTTCACCACATGCTGCGTCATGGAAGGAAGCATCAAATCACTGTCTTTGCTGTGGAATAAAAACACAGCGAAGGACGTCATTGTAAATAAAGCAAAAAGTGCCAAAACACTAAAGATTTTTTTCTGCATATCTTTGATGTTAAGTTCTGTGCTCACTGATGCTCTTTTCAGCTTTGCTGCCTGCATCCTTTCTCTCTACAAGTTAAACATGATCCTCCCTCTGATTTAAAAATTTTGTTTACTTCCTTATAAAACAGTTTCAGGCTCAGGTTACTTTATGAATAAACAAAGGTACAATTGCTTCACAGTGAGATGAGATAAAGGCTTCTTTAAATTCCAGTTAAAATACTTTACCCAAATAAATGATGTACCTAGGTTGGTAACCTTGTACTAAACTACTAAGTAATTTTTTTAATTAAAATAAGGGAAGTTGTGAAAAAAGAAACAAATAATGGAACTGAAACAAATAACTAATAAATAATTAAAACAATGCATTGATTTCACTGTTCAGCATAAATATGTAAGCTTAAGAAGCAGAATGTGATTTGAGGAACTGAGAATCATAGGGTCAAATCAACTTTACAAGTAATTAAGAACACAGTTGGCATGTGTTCAAACTACCAGTTCTCGATGAAAAGAAGGGGGAAATAAAACATACTTTTAGTAAATGAATGTCTTCAAAAGCATTTTCTGAAGGAGAGATCAGTAATCTTTTGGGTTATTTGTTGTTAATGTGTCAGCAAGCCATAACAGGAAGCCATGGACAGCTGAGATGCCAGTTTATAGTGGATTTAGACTGACAGTGTTGCCAATGCTGGCAAGTGTGATTAATTGACATCTGAAATTTATGGTTAATCTGACAACAAAGAAAATAGCTGCTCATTAGTAGACTTAGACAAGCTACAGCTTACAACAGTGTGATGGGATTGCAATTGAAATAAGATAACATTACAATATAACGTGTAACAGTGATAAGAATGTAAAAATGCAGGAGAAAACTGTTTTTTTTTTAAAAGTGTGCAGATGGATGTTCTTCAGTGTTGGCAGTGGAAAATAATATTGGTGCAAAAATGCAGTAAACGTTCGGTTGTGTACTTTTAAATTTAAATGGATTATAAAAGTTCAGCACACCACACAGAGAGACAGCTGGTCAGAATGCTCTCTATGGTGCTTCTGTAGAAGGTCGTGAGGATGGGCGGGGGCAGGTGGGCTCTCCTCATCCTCCTCAGGAAGTACAAGCGCTTCTGTACCCTCTTCACCAGTGACGAGGTGTGCACAGACCCAGTGAGGTTGTCTCTGATGTGCACCCCCAGGAACTTGGTGCTGCTGACCACCTCCACAGCTGAGCTGTTGATGAGAAGTGGGGCGTTGCGAGGCCGGTTCTTCCTGAAGTTGACAATGATCTCCTTTGTCTTCTCCACATTCAGGTTCAGGCTGTTGTCTCTGCACCAGCCCACCAGCTGCTCCACCTCCTCTCTGTAGTCCTGGTCGTTGTCGTCTCTGATCAGGCCCACCACCGTTGTGTCGTCAGCAAACTTCACGATGTGATTGGTGGTGAACCTGGGGACGCAGTTGTGTGTCATCAGGGTGAACAGCAGGGGGCTCAGGACGCAGCCCTGAGGGTAGCCCGTGCTGAGGGTGATGACATCAGAGGTGTTCTGACCGACCCGGACTGACTGAGGTCTGTTGGTGAGGAAGTCTAGCAGCCAGTTGCAAAGGGGTGTGCTGAAGCCCAGATGTTCCAGTTTTCCCACCAGATGTTGTGGGATGATGGTGTTGAACGCTGAGCTGAAGTCCAGGAACAGCATCCGCTCGTGCGTGTTCTTCTCCTCCAGGTGTGCCAGGCTCAGGTGAAGAGCGGAGGAGATGGCGTCCTCAGTGGAGCGGTTCCATCGGTAGGCTAACTGGAACGGGTCGAATGTTGGGGGGGAGACTGGAGACGATGTATTTTTTTTACCAGCCTTTCAAAGCACTTCATCATGATGGGAGTCAGTGCAACAGGCCGGTAGTCATTAAATAGTAACCCGTGTAAGTCACATTTAAGCACTATTGATGCAAATGTGTTGATGACTATCGGTGGTAGGTGTTGCTCATCCACGGCTCAGCTCAGAGGGCATATGTGATCTGTGATAAAGAATAAAGACAGTACACATATTGAGCTGATGAGACCTTCACAACCAGAGGATGTATTCTTCCTCAGGTGGTGTGCAGCTCTACTCTCTATCAGTTGGGTATTGTGCGACCTCTCGTAGCATCCATACATATACCATAGATATGAGTTAACGTGGTACCATATGGATATTTATATTTTTTATGTGAAGCTCATAATAAAATTAAATTGTGTTGGGTGCCTGTTTTTACATCTACAAAATTCCAAGCCTTTACATTTTCACCCACATAAAATAAATGTCTGGACGGGGTAAATATAAGGCATAAAGTTCTGAGCTACAGGCACAGATGTGGGGCATAAGAGAGGTTTCACCTCATAATTTTTATATGTGAGTCTCTCTGCTGGTTTCACTGTCCCGTGTCACCGTCTCAGTTCATGTTCTCCATTGTTTTCCCCAGACATCTCTTCCACTTGAGTTTGAGGTTCATCCAGCAGCAAAGGCGGTTCATCCATTTGCTCCAAAACCTGCTGTTGTGGGGCAACATGTTCCTGTGGTTCAAATTCCCTTCTACCTTTCTCTAATTGTTCTTTATAGACTGTTCCATCTCCCAATCTTTCCACTACACGATGTACTGTTGTCTCCCAGTAGGCGCGTCATTTGCCTCTTTCAGAGAGGTTTCTAACCAAAACATGGTCACCTGGTTGCAGTGTGACTCCTTTTATGCGTCTGCTGTACTGATATTTTCCTTTTTCTGAGGGTTTTTGCAATTTTGTAAGCTACACACATCTTATTTGGCCACTTTTTAGCAAAGGTTTGATGGTTGTCTTGATGGTTAAAGATTAGGTCAAATGGCCACCGTGGAGCTCTGCCATACCAGAGAAAGAATGGGGAGTATCCTGTTGACTCGTGTCCCGTGCAATTGTAAGCATGCACGATTCGAGGTAAATGGTCTTTCCATTCATTGTTCTTCTCCTCCTGTAGGATAGTGACTGATTTAGCATGATAATACACACAGAGACACCCACACTTTGCAGATGCGCAGGCTCAATCAGTCTGTGTTTCTCATTCACACTCCATGGATCCCATTCACAACCGAGACATTAAAAATGTTGGACAAGACATCAACTATTAGACAGCTAGCGCATCACGGAGGGACCCTTGCCTCTTCCGTTCGACAGAACTTTTTCACTTATTTTAATACCTCCTTAGTCTAACGGTCGTGCTCCAGAATCCCATTCTGGAGCTAGGGAACAACCCAAATTGTCCCCATGGGGTCCCTTTAAAATCTCTTATTCTTCTATAACAGCTTCACCATTTAGGATCTTAACTGTTCTTAGCCTCAACTTTTAGATGTTATGTATTCTCGGCAGTTCCTATCCCCTGCTACTTTTTGAGTGTCCCTAATTCTCAAGAGGTAGCGCAGTCCCCTCAGTCCTAATATCACCAGTTTGACAGTCTGGTTTCCGTGTGGCCAATCCCCGGACATATTTTTTGCCTTTATGTTATATCTTTTTTATATTGTCTTTTATTTTATTTTTCGACAGCCTCACCACTTACGGCTTCTTGGCTTTTATCTATTTTATCGTTTCTACCTTATTTAACTTTTTTCTGACATGGACATACACATAAATCTCATTCAATGATTTCTCGGTTTCAACATAAATTCCATTCAAACCTAGTTGTACTGTTCAGCCTCTGATAGTTTGAGAAGAGAGTATCTTAAACCACAGCACCACTTAATTTAGCCTACACATCTAACATTTTTCCAATGGAGAAAAAAATCTCCTTACTTTTTTTCGGTCGACTTGTGGTGCTGCAGAAAAGTCCTCTTTTCGTGTTCAATTTTCAAACGGTTCCTCTGCTGACTGCCAAAATCCGAAGGTCACGGCACCTTGTTAAAGATTGGGTTTACCGGCCTGCTGCTACATGTCTATTGAAACCCATCTTACCCCGGTTCCAGATTTGGCCGCAAGTGAGAAAACATTAATCAAGAGGCAGAACAGTTTAAATGCATATTTAATTCATAGAAATTAAATATGGAGACAGAGTTTACATTACCAATCAAGATGATTTCACTGCACGGTCGAAGTCTGTCTGAAGTAAGTTTTACCAAGACATTCCTTTTTATCAACTTTATAACTTCTCCTGCTCGCTCAGGGGAAGATGACTGACCCCCCTGACCCCCTCTCCTCTGACCCCCCCCCCCCCCCCCCCCGGGGGGCAATAAAACTCCATGTTTATCTTACGCTGGAGCAGGGAGAGACAGACACCACTCTGCTTGACTAAGATATTTTCTTAACAGCACCCATTTGTAAATAATAATAATTATAATGATAATAAATTGTATTTCAAACGCCTTGCGTAAAGTACCCAAGGTGTACGAAAAGCTGTCACGTGTCTAGATTCCTCACTAAAAAAACCCTGATGATACACACTGCCTTGATTTAAAATGGAAAACCACAGATTTACCCCCAGGTTGTCTAAAAGAGCTTGTATCTGTGGTAACGGATACCTGTCAGGTACAGGGGACTCTGCGGAGAGTCCAGCCACCGGTGGTCCCTCCCCAATGGTCTACTCCTGTTTCCTGACATATTGTTTTTGTTGCAGGCAACCTATAGCTCTCCCTCTTTCCTACATCGAAAACAGTGTGTGCAATGCTAGGTTCCTTGTGATACACACTGTTGGCACTTCCCTTTAACCTCGTTTTTCGCAGTTGCTTGTTTGGAAAGGGATACGCTTGGACAAGGATTTTCAGTCACTGTATTCAGTTAAAACTGTTAAAAGTGCTTTCTCCAAACTCTTGGTCAAAGATGACACCTGTGCTGTTAGCTCTTGCATTGCAGCGCAGTTAGCTTGGGCTTTAGTTTGCATTTTGTCTGTATTTTTGTCTTTTTCATGCTGAGCTGCATTAACACTTTTCTGTTTGTGAGTTTGGCCGAACCTTACTTGTCTTTCTACAACTTCACTAAAAGACTTGGTTATTAGCTCCAGAATGGAGTCAACGGTAACACTATGGTCTGAGATGTGGGGTTTAAGGTCTCTTCCAACGTAAGTGTACTTTTCATTCATACCTTGGTATAATGTATGTAGGAACACACCTTGCACAAGTTTCTTGTCAAAACGGAAACCACTTGTTTGTATGCGAATAACACACGTTGTTTGAGCCCCATTAGTCTATACAGGAACTATTGTATAGACTATAGCATTTGTTTATCATGTTGCATAGCATTGCTCAGTCCCTGAAGTAATTCAGTATTGCTCTTTTCTCAAAGGTGTGCTTTTAACAAATGTTTCAGTTCAGCAGTTCAGGCTATCTTTTTTTTTTTTTTTGGAGATTTTTCGCGGCTCTAGTGGCTCGCTTTTTATTACAGTAGGCTGACAGGAAGGGGGTGGAAGAGGGGGAGAGACATGCGGCAAAGGACCGCAGGTCGGAGTTGAAGGACCGCGTCGAGGACTAAGGGCTCCATACATGGGTCGTGCTACCCGCTGCGCCACCAGCACTATCTTTGATAACAAACATGTCTCAAGTGCCAGGCTTAATTATCTTTAACACTGCTCTAATAACCTCAGCCTCTGTAAACCCTTAATTGACACATTCATCAATCTGTTTAGACAAATTGCTGTAACTCAAATCAGAATCCGAATGCGAGATTTGAGCACCATCAGTCTTGTACTCTCTGTGTGGCAATAGAGATGTAAAATAAGACAGTTTGACTAAACTCAGACTCAGACTCAGCCTTATTTTAATGATTCCAGGGGGAAATTACTTTTGTTATATGCTCCAGAATACACACATTGTTATATATTTATTATCAACATTCCACACAAGGTAATACCATATAACAATAGTCATATCACCTCCCTTGGGAATCCAAGTAAAGTGATAGTGACTTGTGCAAGAACAGTGCAGAGAATGCGTAAATGACAGTTACAGAGGTGGGGGGGGGGGGGTGTTAGGGTAACTGAGGGAGGCGTTGTAGAAATTGATGGCCACAGGCAGGAATGATTTCCTGTGGCGCTCAGTGGTGCATCTGGGTAAGAGGAATCTTCTGCTAAACCTGTAACTGGGTAAGCACTCACTGGTGTCAGTTTCTGATTGTCCTCATTTTGCTCTTTCACTGAGAACACTGCGATCTTCAAGGTCACGGGTGCTACTATGACCGATTCACTATCTGGTGACAGTCCAGCATCCTTCTCCTCAACTACTGTTGGTGATTGAAGTTAATTGATGAGACCACAAACAGCATGCAGACAAGACATCCCCTTGTTTATTATTATTTAATTATTTAACAAATAATTCTCGGTCTGTTAAGTTGATTTGAGCACTGACGTTCTTTTAACAGCAAACTCTGTGCACATTTACAATAAATGAATGACAACTTCTCTTCAAGTTCAACAATTTATTAACAGATATAAAATTAACATCCATAGAATATCGCTATATAATGCTGTTTATCTGAACTAACACTATATTTCAATCAAAAAACATCCTCTCTACGAGGCTAGTGAAACTTAACTACTAAGCAAAAGGAAGATAAAGAAACTACATACACAAAAGAAACGAAAAGACAAATAAAATAGTTGAAAAAGATAATCAGATTGATTCGGTGAATCCTGGTTCACTGCAGATCCAAGTTAAAGAACCAGGATTCATTTTGAAGAATGTGAATTAAGGTTTAATTAGCTTAACTAATTCAAAACAACATTTGGTATGTGTTTCAACCCATTCACAATGCAAATCCTGAGTTAAACAAAACATTATTTGATGAAATAACATTTTAAAGAATGATATGCTCAGTGAAAATCAATCACTTTAGGACACTTGATTTTATTATGGAATTATTCATCTGGGAAGCTAGAGGTCGCTGTATGGATCGGTTGCTTAATGTGTTAATCCTAAATTTATACAAAGCACCATTACACCGACAATAATCTTTCCTATTAATGATGCACTAACGTTCATAGCACTATTGAACAATGGTGAGGCTAAACAAAAATAAGCATTATGTTTAAAACGAACAGTAGTTCCGTTGAGTCGGAGTTAGCACTAAAGCTAATAGCATTATGCTAACAGACTTTAAGCTCCATTTATTCGTAATGAGTGGACCGGAAAACACAAACATCATTATCCCATCAATGTATAAAACCCTTATGGAAATAAAGTTTGTTATAACCATAACAACACATTCATACTACATCAGCATAGCATGGTTTCAAAGAAGCTGGCTGGAGCTATCCTGTAAGCGCCAGGGCTTTTTACTAAGTCAAACTTTAAAACCAAACAGTAAAACCAATTAAATAACCATTTGACTTTCCCTTCTTAATTCAGTGTCAGTTCGGTTCATTTGTGGCATCCATTTGGAAGCAGTTAAAGCAGGATGAGGGCTGGTTGTCTGAGCAGCAACAGCAGCCAGTTAAAAAAGGGAAAACAGCCTTTTTTTGGGAAACCAGGTCTGGGCAACTTGTACACAGCTACGTGGAGGGGGGGTGTTCGGGATGCGGAAGCTTGGACCTCCTATCAGCTTCCCTGGCGTAGCTACTTCTTGTTAGAGCCTGTGCAGGTTGCAGCGGATGACTTCAGATCACCTTTCCTCTTAGTTTGGCCTGACCGCTGGACAGGCACGATAACGGAGGATTCCAGACAGGCAGGAACCTCTGAGAGCTGCAGGGAGAGGTTAAAGATTTCCAGAAAGACCCCTGCTAGCTGGTCAGCACAGGGTTTAAGCGTCCGGGCTGACACCATGTCTGGACCTGCGGGCTTTTACATGTTGTTTACCTTTTTCAGGGAAGAGGTCACTTGATGGAGCTGCAGGACGAGAGGCTGATGGTGCTCCTCTGGCTGGGGAAGATTTTCAGGCTCCCTGCTGCTTGGAGAGTCAAAGTGAAGTAGCTGTTTAAACTGTCAGGGAGAGACTGGCAGAACCTGGGAAGTTAATTCAATATAAAGTTATGTTTGTTTTGGTCTGATGGTAGAAACAGGGCAGTGTAGTCCAGCTACTCTGTCCTCTCCACAGAGACGGATAGCTCTCCCTCCCAGGAGAGAGCTGTGTACCTGAATGGGGCGGAGTGATATTACACACTTGAGAAAGGATATTTAGTGCGCCATATTATGGTCAGAAAAATACAACAGTTACATTTCCAGTGGCTTTAAGGGGCGGAATGGTCACTTCCGGTGTCGACCAAACCACTTCCGGTTTCTGCTGATACATCCAAATAAAAGTAATTTAACAAATTGGAAACCTCCCTAGTGGAGTGAAAGGACAGATTCCTACACGCTGCTCTGAGGATTACAGAGAATCCCTTGCTACTCATACTACTGACTGCAGGTTCAGACCAAACAGTCAAAAAAAGGCAAAAGACTATTCTTTATTCTTTTTACCATTTGAGAACTACTGATCTATTATTATATTTTAGACCACCAAGGTTAACACCCCTTTCTCTACAGAAATTAGCGAATAGTAAGACTACATTGATGACTGACGTGCTCAGTGAAGAACAACAGACATTGTTGTAAAATGTTTTGTTTAATATTTTTGGGCAGGACAAATCAAAAAAGTAAGTGGAATGAAGGTACTGAAAGATGCAATATAGTAGTATGATCGAAAATACATGTTTAGAGAATCAGTTTTTATCAAATGTTTGGAAAGGTCTCTGCATAATTAAAATAAATAAATGTTTTATCATCAGACTAAGATTTAAGAAGATAAACTTTATACCAGTTTCCTTTTATGAAATCTAACAAATAACAGCCATGCTTGTCTACAGATTTGTCCTCTTCTGCACAAATAACCAGGATCTCTGATCACAAGCGTCCCCCAAACTTCCGTCCTCTTTGTCTGGCTGGCTTTCTCTTCTGCTCTCTCTTCCTTGTTGTCCGTTCCTCTTTTAAGTCCGTGTGAAACATAGTGCATGTTTTTTTTCCCCCTTTTCTCATTTGACTTCACAGTCTGTTGTTGGGTGTAAAGATAATTTAATTATCTAAAACATGGAAATAAGACAAATAATGAGAGTCCTCTCTGTTCTGTCTCTCTTCGAGGTCGGTCGTGTTTCTCTGCTTCTCTCCAGAGCTCCTTATCGCCCTGCCCCCCCTCTCCTGCTTCTGCTTTGTTTTTGTGTCTTTGTGCAATTTCTTCATAGCAACCGAAATCTCAGAAACCAAAGCTGTTTATCCTGCTGGAGCCTGAACATCCACAGTCATAAAGGTGTACATTACATCCCTTAGGATCTCATTGATCGTGTAATTGAGGGAATTGAGTCCATCAGTATCGATATGATTTTGTGTTTCTTGTGCTTTGACGGCATTCTTTGGATTTACTTCATTGTGTGCGTCTCTTTGATGCTTGATCATCTTGTACTTTGCAATCTGAGAGTCTGGCCGAGATACGGACATTCCTCGAAGGATGATTCTGTTGTAGAGATCATCGTCCTCACCCCCCCAGCCCCAGAAAGTGTTTGAGAAGCCGTTGACTTTCAAGAACTGCTCCTTGGACAGTAAGGAGACCCCTCCAAAGGCGGTTTTTGATGATAATTTGTAATTAAATTTGTCTATAGCCACTGATAAATGTCTTGGATCATCAGAACATCTGTATAGGTTTCTATCATCTATGGGTACCAGGTCTACATCAGCAAAGGCAAAACACTCATAATCGTATTCATGCAGTGCTTCAACGAATCCGATATTCATCAGTTTGGCCCGGTTAAACACTCCGTCTCCTTCCTGGTTGATGACATACACACCGTAGTCCAGCTGTTGTCGTATCAGAATGGGATGGACGTAGTAAAGCCAGTGGTTCAGATGTTCAAAACGATTTCGGAATGGGATGATGAATGCCACCTAGAAGAGGAATAGAGTTCAACTTTTAGTCTGAAGAGACAGACGTTAACACACATCTTTAAAATACTGGGATGCCAAATGTTTCTCCTAACAGCAAACAATGTAGCATGTGATTGGTAATTTATACATGTTCCTTTAAGAAGTATTTTTGTTGAGTTTTTTTTACTTTGAGACATTTTGGGGAATTTGCATGAATGCACATTGCTGTGATCAGGTGTGATGCACTCTGAAAACTCCCACTGTGTGTTTTCCAGGTAAATTACAACCTGTCCAGCTATGCAAACCCATCTGATCCTGCTTCTGAGAACAAACTCAGTTTCACCTTCTCAGAAACACAAGCGGGAACAGCATCATAGTGTGCTGAAAAAGCTTGATTGCAGGTTTAAAGTTAACTTAATAAAAAAATTGTTCACCACCCTATATTCCTATTTTCTATCAAAATTGAATGTTATTCTGTTATAAGTCATTTGATACCTTGATTTGTCTCATAATTCATGTCTATAACAGGTGTGCCCCTGGTTGAGAAATCTTTACAAAACACTTTTTAATTTAATGAGGATGGATTATGTGTAATGATCTCAGCACTGATGCCGGTCTAATTCAGCCTCTCCACACACCTGCCCAGTTCCCAACTCCTTCTGCAATCAGCGTTCACCAGTTCCACCTGTTTCCACCCCTACATTAACAGCCCTCAGACCAGCCATCAGTGCCAGAGTATCCTCAGGCCATTGTGGTTAAAATATTCCAGTGTTCACTTGATTGCCTGTCTGTTCTCGACCTGTTTTGTCCTCTGACTCCGTGCCAGCCCGACCCTGTCCTGGGTCTGCCTGACCGCCTGGAAACCAGACCCGATCCGCCTTCCGTCTCTGAACCTGCCTGACTCCTCTCTGGATTAATCCCCTCAGACTGATTGCCTGTGAACCAGACTTTTACCTGCCTGTGAGTACCGAGCCTGACTAACCCTTAAACTTCTGAGCCTTGCCCGTCACCGAACCTGGACTGGACCCGCTCACGGATTTCCCTATTGGACTGCCCTCTGGATTCCGACCACGGACTGTTTTCTGGACAAGGACACTGAAAGCTCCAAGAGCTGTCGGCCTGTCTGCTCATTCCCTTCGGCTCAGTCAACTCAGCCCCTCCGAACTCGGACTCTGCAAGGTTAGTGCTCCTCCAAAGCGCAGCACTTCTAGTTGCAGAGCTTGTCCTCTAATACTAACCTGCTGTCCTCACACCCAGGAGTTCCGGCTAGACGCTGCCTGCCAACAAATCAGTCTCGAACGCCACTGACCTGTCTCGTTGTCTTCTGGGTCCGCCTTTTCTGAGCATCACATTATGATGAAGTAGACAATATATAAACAATATATAAACAGCCATTAACTTTTGTCTTTGTCATCACAAAGACAAAAAAACATTGTTTATGGCTCTTTTGTAAAAGAGCCATAAACTGCATATTTGCATATTTGTTTATAAAAATGAATAGATTTGAAATGAATTGTTACATTTTCATATGATAATTAAGCCCATAAGAAACATTTGTGAAAATAACTTCATGTAAAATGCTTGGAAAAAGATCATCTGTTACTGTCGTATTCTGGAACTATTTAAATAAAGACCTTTTTAGTTAGTTTAGTTTGAAATAAGCTGTTTATCCCTGAATTCATTTTTCCCTCCTCCCTATTTAATGCAATATATGGGATTTTGGAGTAGTCTAAGTCTGAAGGCAGAACCACCGTCTCTGGTCCGCACTACATATTCAAAATACATCCATGCATTTGTCCCATACAAATCTTTTACATTTAGTTAAAAAATGTAATAGCTTTTTTAGGCATGGACTTACCTTCTGTCTTGCGATGCAGTTTGATGGTTTAAACCTTCCTCCCTGCTGGAGTAATAATCCAACTTGGTTTCTGACGTCCTCCAGAGTCCGTTTAGTTTCAAACTCAACAAGAAGTGGACCCACAAGCTTGGGAGGGCTGTCAGGGCACAGCTCCAGAGGTTTAGCTGAAGTCGCTGTTGTTTTCTGGCTGACATCTGAGGGGCGAGTTGGCCGAACATGCTCCATAATCTTTCCAAAAAAGGTCCCGTTTATTTTCACCATATATTGTCGGATAGAAGGAAGCATCCCGTAACTGTCTTTGTTACGTAATAAAAACACAGCGAAGCACGTCATTGTAAATAAAGCAATAAGTGCCAAAACTATAAAGATCTTTTCCTTCATGTTTTTAATGTTAAGCTCTTTGCTCACTCATGCTCTTTTCAGCTTTGTTGCTTCCTTTCTCATTAGCAGTGGGATCCTCGTTCTGTTTTTTTAAACTGCTTCCTTGGGTTGTACAATAGGTTCCGGGTCAGGTTACTAATTAATACCCAAAGGTGCAATTGCTTTAGAGTGAGAGGTGAAAACACCAGACAGGTTTAGTTTGGCTCTGAATAACTTTCAATAAATGCTAAAGGCGATTATTAACCAAGTTGATAATTTTTAACAAAAATAACAAGTCAGGATTATCAGGAAGTATGTATGTTTAAGAACCACGACTTGTTTTGATAAATTTGGATAGGGGATGAATTACCTTTTTTTATGTCCTGTCTGGCAATGCAGCATTAAGTATTATTGTCTTAGTGAAAAAAAGAGAGCTCAATACATTTGCATTACTCCTTTCACCATAGTGCTGTGCTTGATTTATATACGCAAGAAGCTTTATTAGATTTTTTTCTGGGACTATTTCATGTTCAATTGACAGACAAATGGGAAGGTAGAAGAGAAAACAGGAAGAGAAACAGATGAGACAAAATGTTAAAAGGGAGAAAAGGTGACAAAAAAGAAGAGAGGAAAAGGAGAGAACAAGATAATATCCTTGGAGTCTGCTTCAACACCTGCAAAGAGAGATATAAAAAGAACAGCAAAACTAACCAAGAAGGTATTACAGGTACAAACAAACAACACTTGACAAATACAAGTGTATTTGTAAACATCACTGACAAATACACAGTATTAATTAATAAGATATATATATATATCTATATATCTATATATCTATATATCTATCTATATATATATATATATATATATATATATATATATATATATATATATATATATATATATATATATATATATATATATATATATGGCGGGGTGTCAGTGGCCTCTGACAGAGCCACAGGGACCCAGGCCCCGCGAAGCAGCCGCCAGGAGCTAGTGAGCATACACCTGAGCACCAAGAGCTGGACACCAAAGACCACCAACAAACCAGTGGGCAAAAGCACCAGCCAACGGAGGGGAGCTGGATGGAGGGATGGGCTACACACTTAGTGGAGACCTGAGATGCCCCAGAAGGGGGGGGGGGGCAATCCAAACCCAACCTGACAAAATGATAAACAGAAAATCAGGTACAACGTCACATTCACATCTTCCCACCCTAGTACTCCCATATGCATGCACTCTTACCCACATACAAACACACAAAAAGGATGCAGTTCACACACTCGCACTCATCACACTCATCCTATATTCCCACATCCAGGTCCTGCCACCGCAGAGGGGAATCCAACCCCAAGACCCGGGTGGTGAACCCCATCTTTAGGATGGGGGGTGGGAACCACCATCCAAACCCAACAATGCTCAAATCCTGATCCACCCGGTCCATACTCGGTGCCCAACCCCCCATCCTGATCCCAGCCCAGGGGACCCATTAGCCTGTCCACCCGGAGATGGGGCCAATGTGAATCCAATGGGCCAGCCACAAACTGCACAAACCCGGAGGCAAAATGTTAAAAAGCAGGCTTGTATATTTAAGGTTTATCCATAAGAAAAATGCTTAATAGTGGTTTTGTGAGGAGCCAAAGACCCGCCCCCAGGGCGCTACGCCAGAAACTGGGGAGACCAGAACTCCATACATTCAAAAGGGCCTCCAGAGTACAGGAGCCCAAGAAAGACCAACACAGGGATAGCTACCTCCCCCATATTTGGGAAGAGCAGAGGAGACCCCCAAAAAATCCCTGAGGAACCACATTACAGAAACCCTTGGGAGCCCGCGGGCTCCGCTGGCAGCCAGCTATGCCAGAGGAGATCCATCCATAGGCCCAGAGACCTGAGACCCAATGGCAACCTCCCCCAGCCGGATCCCAAAGGAGCTAGTAGGTCAAGGCTCCATTAAGCAGCTGCCAGGAGTGAGCCAGCACACAGCCAAGCACACCTGGACAAAGAGAACCACCAATGCACCAGCACGTCAAGGCATGGGGGATGGGCCCAACAATTACTGGAGACTTGAGATGTTCCAGGAGAGGGGGCAGCCCAAAATCTAACCTGACAAAAAACACAGTGACAATCACATGTTCCCACCCTAATGCCCCCACATGCGGCCACTCATAACCACACACTTAATCTAATACTACACAAGAATGGATGGTGCACACACACTTGCACACACCCTATAGGGTAGTTCATTGTCATTGTTTTGATGCGGGTTTTTCGCGCATGCGCGCCGGACTGGTAGGCAAAAGGCGAACACAATGGCGGACGCAAACAGAGAAACTGACGAGTTCTCCACGTATTTTTCTTCTTTAGATAACGTATCACAAGATCGTTTTAAGAGTAAGTTGATGGTTGATGGTATCAGATTGCCAGATCCACACAGCAAAAGCCTGAAGGGACGGAGCGAGTCTGTGAAATGCTGGCCAAGTGTTCCGTACCACGACATACAGCTGCCTCATAAACATGCAGGCCAGTACACACGAGAGAGCATGAAAGCCCCAGAAACCACTGGACGGCTACAGTTATTTTATATTGGGAAAAAGGCTCCAGCAAACGCCCGCGACGCCATGAGGGATTAAGCAGGTCAGAAAATGGATGGATGGATGGATGTTGTTCACACATGTTTGTGTAACAGCCCAAAGCGGCGTCGGGCACAGGCCGCGTCTCAGCAGAGAGGAAAACCCGCCCGGTAGGTTAAAAAAAAAATTTCACTACGGATTATTTAGGTGTTTTGTCTTGTTAAAATGGGTGGCGGTGTCGGCGACATTGCAGCGTAAACACAGAAGTACTAGCGCCCGTGAACGGGGGCGTAATAGCAGCAGCTGCAACAGCAGCGGCTTCTCCGGCCCGTGTAGCGATCGCCACCTCCCCTCCGCCGCTATTTAAGTAGAACAATGACTAGAGCAGAATTAAGTTGTATTTACCGGAGATGAAGTGTAGACTGCAAATTCTGTCGTAGTTTGATGCCCCCCCCCCCCAGTCCATTGGGAGTGTCTGCCTGCGCTACTTTCATTGAAAATATCCATTTCTTTCTTTGTCCTTCCTCCTTCGGTAAACGACAGAAACGTACATCCGACGATTTGGAATGCCTCTCTGTGCAACCCGGAGCACAACAAGTCGTAGGCATTGTTTAGATTCCAAAAATAAACTAACTAAAGGTACGCTCTAAATCACCCGTTTTGTCATGTAGTAGACGAGAACAGTTCTATTTTTGCCTACCCGCGGGACCCGGATGTAGCGCTGACGTCACGCAGGACGTCACACGTCAACTACCCTATTCTCCCAGGTCGCGGTACCAATACCCCAGAGGGATATTTGTACCTCGGTTCAATCTGCTGGCTTAATGTCTTTAACGACCGCCCATTACTAAGGGGTGGACCAGTTTCTGTTGAATTTGCATGTTGTCTAAGCCATTACAGGCCTTTGTTTGGGCAGCAGTATAAAGCTTGGTACTCATCATTACTCCAGACTTTTTGAATTGAGAAAGCTTCCTGGAGAGGAAGCAAAATGTCTTCAACAAGTCAACAAAACAAGTCCAGTTGCTTTGTTTTTTACTACTTTTTGTGGAATACCCCAGAGGGACTACCAGCCCACAGATCCGGAAGGTGATCCCCATCACCTGGATGGAGGAGAGCAGACACAAGCCGAGACCAGGGCGGAGCACTGTCCTGTCCAGGGTCCAGGTGGATCCGCCTCCCATCTGTGCTCCAGAGTCCTTCGAGTAGGGTGTCCAGGTGGATCTGCCAGAGATCAAGCCATGCCGAGGTCTGCCTCGGGGACGCCCGCCTGAGCCCTTAGTTCACCATTGGGTTGTTTTTTGTTTTGGACTTTCTGGACTAAAACAAAAAACTTACTCAGGAGAGCAAGTATTGACTTTTCGGACTATACTTTCTGGACTATATATATATATATATATACATATATATATATATATATATATATATATATATATATATATATATATATATATATATAGCAGCCTTTGTGGTTTCAATCCCCGGAGGGGCCATATACATCTGATTTTCATTTTTCACTTCAGATCTAACTTGACTTCAGACCCAATCCTTAATAATTGGTCTTAACTGCTATAACTACAATGACCCTAACATCCCACCCCAAATATAATTTTGATTATTATCACTTGACCCAAACCCCTTTTACTAACCCTAAGGTCTCAGGGGAGCAGATTTATCTCAAAAGGTATATGTCTTTTAGATGATCAGGTAGGGGGTGAGCCAGTCATAACAACTTCCCCTGCTGTCTGACTGACCACCTCAATAGCTCAAAGAACACCTTCAATAATCAGGCACCCTCTGTTCAATCCTGGACTTGGCCTTATACACTTGATCGCATGTTTTTTCATTTTGACCCTAGCCTGACTCCTCACCCAAAGGGATCATTACCGATCAGTAGTGATCCCTTTGGGATCAACCCTAACCCTAACCCTGAAATTGATATACCTTGACCCTGAACCATTTTCCTAACACCAAGTCTCCATCCACAACACACCCCACCCCAAATATATATTTTAATTAGATCACCCTACCCAGACCCAAAAACATGTTCTCGCTCAGCTGCAAGTGCAGTAACACACCAAATAAGGTCATCATTTCAATCCCCGCTGGGGTCTTGGTTTTGAGCGGGCAGGTTCTTGATGTCTACAGGTGGGTTCTCTCTGGATACTCAGGCTACGTGAGGAGAGTGGTGAGGACAGCAGAATGGATCATCGGGGCTCCTCTGCCCTCCATAAAAGACATCTCATCACAGCGCTGTGTGTCCCGAGCCCGAAACATCATCAGGGGCCCCTCACACCCCCACCATGGACTGTTCTCCCTGCTGCCATCAGACTGTTGAACTGCTGCTGAACTGCTGAACTATAACCCATAAACTCTGCACAACATTCGCATATTTGCACATTTTGCATCATTGCATCTCCATCTAGCATTACAAATGCTGCCGAACTCTTAGTTTTAAATTCTGTACATACAAATGTTTTTTTTTAAATACTCACCTGCACACTGTGACTTTCTCCTGCATTGTTTACATTTCAATTGTTTTACTTTTAAATCAGTGTTGCACCTGTGATTTATTTATTATTGGCCTAATCCTGCTTCACTACTAAAGGCCCATTTTTACCCCGGTTTAAGATTTGACAATAAAATAAGGAATCATTGATCAGAGGTAGAACGATTTAAATACATATTTAATTCATAGAAATTAAATATGGAGACAGAGTACATACCATTTACAAGATGTTGTTCTCACCGCGGTGGATAAGTCTATCTGTCTGTCTGAAGTAAGTTTTACCAAGACATTCCTTTTATCAACTTTTAAACTCCTCCTGCATGGCTCAGAGGGAGGATGACTGACCCCCTCTCCTGCTGACCACCCCCTCAGGACAATAAAACTCCATGTTTATCTTACGCTGAAGCAGGAAAGGACAGACCCAACTCTGCTTTCCTCAGTAACCCCAACTAAGATATATTTTTAATTCTCAACAACCCCTCTGTTTTGATCCCTCAAAGATCAAACCAATAACTAGGCTAAACTAAGTCTATGTCTTGAAACCCTTAAACAAAATGTAAATGATAAGATGTAATATTGTAACCCACTGTCCCCTCTGTTGGCGACTTATGAAATCAAATGAAGTTCAAATGTTCCCCTTAAATGTAAACTAACCCAAGTATAAGCTAAAAAGCTACTAAACCTATCTGAATCTCTACCCTACTAGAATTAAGAAAAGTAAGCACCTTTATCCGAGAGGTGCAAAGCTAAGATAAATGTGCAACTACCAGAAACTATTATATGATCTAAATATGACTTTAAGAGTCCTAACCTAGATTAACAAAATGTCTTCTTAGAAATAAAGATAACCCATGAAAGCACTACACTCAGATCAAACCACAGAATAAAAAAACAGATTTTCATGCAATGCAAAACCAAGATTCTAACAATACTAATATTGAACACCGTATGAATATGGAACTTATAAGACATATGCAGTGGTTACAAAACTCTCATTCTCTTTTTTCTTTTTTACACAATGCATTCAATTGTTGTAATGATGTCTTGCGTCTCGAAGATGTCTCCTTCTCGCCTTTAAAGAAGATGGTTTAAAGAGTCAGTGTTCCAACCGCGGTCTCCACAGAACTGTATGTTAATCTTTATTAAAAATAAAAACGAAAACAAAATAAAATTCCAGCTGCCCCTCCGTGGGTGGCTCTGCGAGATAAGTTGTTCCGGTGATGTCTCCCTGGAACTTCTGTTTGGCTGGTACACATGGCTCTGGAATCAGATGGGCCCCTGACCTCTGGCTCACCACATCTGTCTGTTGATGACTTTAGCGCGCATTCTTCGAGGTTGGGGGTTGGTGGACTCCCGTCACATTTCTCCTAATTTTATGTCTCCTGAAACTTACACGACAACCGTTTAGATATCAAATGTCGTGTGCTACCTGTAATTCCGGAGGTTGACTTCTGGTCCCGAAAAGCTCCTTTCAGTCATATGGAAACATATCCTGTAATGAAATTAACTGAACACTCCCACAAGAAACACACTTCACATCTTCCATTGTTCCATATCCATCCTATTTTAGAAATGTAATAGTTAATGAGACATTTTTTCACAATTTTACTTTCCCCATCCTTACGCTGTCCTGTAACAAAATGCAACGACCACACAAATACGTTAATCTCTGGTGAAGATTCCCCTGTCTGTAAAATAAAAAATTAGTTAATGCAGTTGTGAGATCAAAGTATAGTAACGAGACGCATTTGGGGCCCGTTTGTGCTGGACCAACCTTTTGTCTAAGTTTCCTTGAGACAGTGAGTCTGCTGCCTAACCTTTGACCGTTAAATTTAATCTAGCTTGGTTCCTGGCTTGTTTCCTGGAAGTTAACTAAAACAATGAAAAACCTCATGTAAGCATTTTTAACAGCGTTATCTGCTCACAAGACTGTCATATGGCCTCGGTGCATCCTTATCCTGACACATGCTCACTGAAGTGTGAAGTTACCCTCTGTTTATCTCTGTTTTATCCAGTTTTTTGTAGTTTATGTAGTTTTTCTGTTTACTTGTGCCAAGGGTTAATATAAAGTTTAAGGTCTATATAACTTTACGATACAGTGTTATCATATAAATGTTTATGTCATATCCCTCTGCTTGGAACAAAATTAATTTTGTTACAAAACATTAACAAAGAATAGTATTAGTCACCACAGGGAATCAATTAACTGCAAATAATTATCTGAATTGAAGTATGAAAAACACTGCCCTATATCCCGGATTCAGATCAAAACTTAATGCAATTTCATAATCCCACAGATCTACAAGAAGTCCTCCAAAAAGATCAGTGTACCCATTGAAATAATGATTATTCTAATGTGCTCACAGCAATTTGATGGTATGAAAATGCTGAACGTTCCAAGGTACTTACATACTGATAAAATATTGGGTTTTACCTGAATAAAACACCTGGTAACGGCAAAGTCTGGTGAAAATCTGATAAGTTTTAGCATGCAACAGTTATATTGTACAATAGAAAAATCTCAATACTTATGAGTTATCAAGAGATAGCCTAACAGATCCGTTTAACCTAAAAAGTGTATCTCTGCTATGAATAGGAAACAAGACGTCTCACCCAAATCACCCCTTTGCCTGCTAGTGAGAGGCCCCCTGCGTCATAGAAGCTGATAAGAACTTCCAGTCTGTAAATTTATGACATGCAGCTGTGAGCTTGCAGCATCACAGAACCCTAAATGTGAAAAATATCCCCACCCCAGTGGATTTTCCGCTAATAATTGTGATGGTAAAATACACCTTCTGCTGTCAATTATGAGCAATACGGTCCTGGACATAATAGAATTAAAACTCATGTTTAAAAGGAACATATCAGTTATATAGTAAAAAAAATTTAAGAGACAGTAGTGTATTTTTCAAAACCGCAAACCTGTAGTGTTCGTATCTGCTCAATCGGCTGCCTTAAGAAGTTATTACCTACACCAATCCATTTGCCTAGAAGCTCAACAAAAAGTTGGAGACACAGAAAAAATATTAGAAATCACTTTCCATTAAATTTGGTCAGAAGTATAGTGGTAGAAATAGAAGTCTGAATTACCTTAACAAAAAGTCTGTTATAAGTCTGTGGTCCTTGAGATGGACTGGACTGACATGTACAGCAGATCAGGCAGAAAAGAGATTGGAGTTTAGACGTCGCACTCACAGCTTCCATGTATGGAACTCCACATTTCGTCCCCCACGTGTTGCAGTGATTCGCTGTCGATGCACCTCAGTGACAAAGTTCTGGTCCACGACTCAGAAACTGGATGAGACATTCAACTCCAGTGTATGCAGACAGTCATTTTCCCTTGATAGCTTAGGATCTGTGCTGTTCATAGGCGTTGGCCACTGTTCCAGGGTGAGGAAACATTGTTCAT
Source organism: Fundulus heteroclitus (assembly GCF_011125445.2). Taxonomy (NCBI): domain Eukaryota; kingdom Metazoa; phylum Chordata; class Actinopteri; order Cyprinodontiformes; family Fundulidae; genus Fundulus; species Fundulus heteroclitus. Next base: position 39,490,218 of record NC_046381.1, read on the forward strand.
GGGAGCGTTATCCCCTAGATGGGGCACTGACCTTCTTGAAGGTGAGGTGGTATTAGGACTTCTTGCCAGGATTTAGTGATGCGAAACAGTCCTTGGCCCAGTGTCCAGCGTAAGCAACTGTCCCAGATGTGATGGGTGCCCCACAACACACATATCGGCTGTAAATGCTCAGTTTCATTCTTCCAACCCCAAATCGGCACCGATCTGCGTCTCATGTCAGATGTGTCCATACTCCAGAACGAACAGACCTGTAACAAAATTAAGATAGAAAAAGAAAAACAGGGGGGAGGGAGCTCCCCCTCCTTAAATTAAAATAGAGACAGTTCTCGATGGAATCAGCTGCTTACTCTCACTCCTTCCTATGTTGTTTTCCAATAACTGTAATTTTACCAACTTTTAGTAATTAACAAACTCAAGCATTGTGTATCACCCTTCCTTTGAGTCACAGGCAAATGGTGTATCAAATATTGTCTGAGCGAGCGTATCAAGATTGAAATTCATCAGCTGAGATATTGAAGAGGGCACGTTGTTTTTGTTGTTGTAACACTATTACTCTAAATAATTCCCCTAAATTGGACTGATTTATTTAGGATCCACACCTGTGTGTTACATCCAGCCTACTGATTTTTTTCAGAAGATATCAAGAGTCCCAGTCAAACACAGGAACCTTCTGCTAAAGTGTATAAAGAAAATGCTGTGTAACTCCATCTATCAAGGAAAAACATATATAAAAAACACCAAAGGTACATTTTAAAACAGCTCTAAAATCAGTTATGCGCCTGTGTTTAGTAAATTTTGAAGTCAAATTCTGCCGGCCACAAACAATCACCAGCAACTGATGTTGAAAAGTTTATTCACCAGAATTTGCACATTACCAAATGAACAAAGAAAAAAAATTCCTCGGGTTCTAAATTACTGTGTAACAAGGGCATCTGCATTTTGTGGGACTATGAAAATGTGATTACATATAATGAATAATTTGGGGACCGTCCTGTGATGATCCCGTAATATTGTCTATTTCTACTAGGTTTTGGCGCTCTGCAATATCAGTATCTATAATAAAATGATACACGTCATTAACATTTGTCACAGATTCCTCAATTTTAGCTGCTTCATTTGAGGATAACTTCAAAACTGACTCATGACTAAATGCAGGGTTAACAAAATCTGTCAAATCAGCCGCAATATCCGTTTGCCCACACTATTAAGGTACAGTGTAACCTCAACTTTTAACTCTGTTTATTTCTGCATACTGTGTTTTTCCCAGGCCTGCAAATGAGCAAAAGCTGATAGGGTTTACTACTCTATATTAATCAGCTAGATTGAAGTCTGACGGATTATATCTATTTATTTATTTATTTATTCATTTATTTATTATAACTAGGACTATCAAACAATGAAAACCTTTTAATCACTATTTAATCGCAAATTATATTTCATGTCTGAAAGTATATATATTCATTAGGCATTTTAAAACGCTATTTTGCAATAGATAACGCTAGTTATTAATTAACTAAGTAAGTAATTAAATGTCATCATTTTATTTTATCAAGCTACAGGCATTTGGTTTGTTTTAAGAGTTTGCTTTCAGGAAGGTACCATTGTTTTTAACCTTAGATAAAATGATTTCCCCAGATAAGGAATGTCTCCTTTATCTAACTGCACATGAAGCTGGTGATTTGATCATCACCCACAATGAAACTTGCTCCCTTCTGTGTTTACCCCCATGTTGTAAACTCAAGACCGTGATTAAATCCTCCTGACCTCATGTGATGTGTGACAAGAAAGACAAGGGGACAGAGGCAGCCCCGTGTCCGTGTTGGTTTTCCCTCCAGGACACAAAGAGGCCATTCATCACAACCCTAACATAAGGCATCTTCCCTTTTTTGTTTTTTCCCAATTTATAATGCCTCAAACAGATGTTTAATGTTCTCCTAAATGTTCAACAACTTTTCCAAACGTCCAACCTCTTTCTAACTTTTAGGCTACAGTTCAAAACAAAAAGTTTTCTCCAAAACTCACCAAAATGCAGGCCGTGGTCTCTCTCCAATGCAACTCACCCAATCAGCTTGCAGCCAATACCTCAAACGTTTTACTGCATTGAAATTCTCCTGCACTTCAACAAACATTATTAATGCATCGACCTTTTTTCCAATGATTTCCAAATTCCCCTTAGTTTTTCACCCATATTTTTACTTATCACTTTTACTTAACAAAATTAAACTGCGCCCCAGTCACCGCTCTTATCTTTAGGCCCACGCGCGTGGAGAAATTCACACACACATACACAAGAGACTTCGAAGCCGCGCACACACAGAGACAGACTCAGACCGGAGCTTCTAATCATTCAAACCATGGATCCCATTTTACCGAGACATTCAAAACATCAGACAAGACATAACAAATATAACATTTAAGACAGACAGCCTGGCGCATCACAGAGAGACCCTCGTCCCTTCCGTAGTCGACGAAACGTTTCCTTATTTTAAAATCTCCTCGTCTGATCGTCGTGCTCAGAACCCAGTTCTGTCGCTAGAGAACAATTTAAATGTTCTCCTGGGGCCCCTTTTGTTAATCTCTTACCTTCTATAACAGCTCACTCTCAAGGTCTTGCTGCTCTTAGCCTCAACTTAAAGATATTACGTATTCTTGGCCGTTCCTATCGCTACGTTTCTGTGGAGAGTCCCCTTTCTCCGAGGTAACGTTCCACCCCAGTCTTAAAATTCACCAGACTCGTCAGTCATGGTGCAGAGGTGACCAAATCTCGGGACTCTTTTTATTCTTTGTATTTTATCTTTTTTATTTGATTTTAAATAAGTTTTTTGCAATCTCAACATTTAAGTTTCTCAATTGTTATTCTTTAAAGTCTCAACAGTTAAGTTTCTTGGCTGTTATTTCTATTTTCCTTCCCATACAGCCTCACCATCTAAGATTACTTGCCATTTAATTTTCTATCTAATTTTACGTTTTTCTGACGCAAACAAACACATAAATCCCATTCAATCATTTCTCGGTTTCAACATAAATTCCATTCAAACCTAGTTATACCGTTCAGCCTCTGATATTTTGAGAAGAAAGCGTCTCACTTACAGCAACACTTGATTTAGCCTACATCTAATCTTTAGCCAATAGGAGAATCAAAATCTCCTTACTTTTTTTCGGGTCGACCCTGTTTTGCTGTAAGTGATTACTTCTTCGTGCCCAATTTCAAAAGGTTCCTCCACTTTAATGTGAAATCCGGGTCACGGCTAACCAAATTGTGATTTATTTATTATTGGCCTAATCCTGCTTCGCTACTAAAGGCCCATTTTTACCCCGGTTTAAGATTTGACAATAAAATAAGGAATCATTGATCAGAGGTAGAACGATTTAAATACATATTTAATTCATAGAAATTAAATATGGAGACAGAGTACATACCATTTACAAGATGTTGTTCTCACCGCGGTGGATAAGTCTGTCTGTCTGTCTGAAGTAAGTTTTACCAAGACATTCCCTTTATCAACTTTTAAACTCCTCCTGCATGGCTCAGAGGGAGGATGACTGACCCTCTCTCCTGCTGACCACCCCCTCAGGACAATAAAACTCCATGTTTATCTTACGCTGAAGCAGGAAAGGACAGACCCAACTCTGCTTTCCTCAGTAACCCCAACTAAGATATATTTTTAATTCTCAACACACCTTATACTGTATTTCAAATCTACGGTAAATTACAAGCTGTATTCTTGCACAAATGCACTTGCACAATCAATTTCTGCACATAGAAATGGTTTTAAAAATACTCACCTGTACACTGTGACTTCTCTTGCATTGTCTACATTTAAATTGTTTACTTTTAAATCACTGCTGCACCTTATACTGTAAATTCAATTCTTCAGCAATTTACAAGCTGTATGCAACGAAATTTTGTTCTGTACGCACTCTGTGCATACAAAATGACAAATAAAGTTGTCTAAGTCTAAGGCTACACATGTGCTAGATTAAATTACGACTATAATTTGCAGACTATAAAAGTGTGTGTGTGTGTGTGTGTGTGTGTGTGTGTGTGTGTGTGTGTGTGTGTGTGTGTGTGGTTGCTCTCTCTGTATGCGCTGCCCTTGTGATGGATTGGCGACCTGTCCAGGTTCCAGTGTTGCCCAAAGACTGCTGGAAATAGAAGTTTACACACGTTATTGTGGAATCACCTTTTTATCAATGACCAGAATGTGTGGACTTTTTATCATGGCAAAATCAAGGAGATCATAAATTGTAGGAGTTCTCTGCTAACCAGAAAGTATTGCTGCTATTTATACATTCGGAACAGTTGCTTAACACATTAAGAGGAAATAAACAGGAGAACAGCTTTGAGTCATCTCAGGTGTGACTGAAATGGTTGCTATGTTTTGGTTTGTTTGGTTATGTGTCATAAGATGGATGAGAGATTTCAAGAACATCTGTTTTTTTATTTAACACACTGTCTCCAATATTATATATAAACATATATATACATTATACGGTCTGCTGTTGGATTTAAAGATTGTTTAATGATCTAAAACATGTGTGACAAAAAAAGTAAACAAACAACAAGAGTTTTTGGGTTTTGATTAATTTCACAACAAAACATGTAAATCCTTGGGATACAGAACCCATCTCCTTCCTGAATGGTATATTGAGTGGATATCCCCTTGTGGAGGTCCACAGTTATATTCCTGATGTCTTTGCTGATTTCCTTTAACTTAGATGTTATTAATTTAATGTATAATTTAGTGTCTTGCTAACTGATGTTTTCTTTTCTTGTAACAACTTAACTGCTGAACTTTCCTGTCTTTGGGCCCATGTTTTACAGAAAAACCTTTGCCATTTTTATGCATACATTTGTAGTAAAAAGAAAGCACATCTTCAGTGGATTTAATGGCTTTAATTTATAAACCATTGCATTGTTACTAGGTTCTAAAGTTATCATGTACAAAACCACACTCCAAAGATTCAAACATTATTTATTAATAGAAAAAAAAAACGGAAAGGGAAGCTAGGAACAGGACCGACTTGTTTGACTGAAAGTTTGACTGTGTTCAAGTGATAAGATTCACAAATAATGTGCTGATCATGTCAAATAAGTCCTTGTTGGCTGTGGCAACCAGTATAGTGAAAAGTATTTCTGCTCTTTGTGGGATTGAACTTCATGCATTTAGCTTGTGCTACCTTACACCTTTAGATACACGTTAGTGCTTCATTTTCTAAATAGCAAAGATTGACATAAACCCAAAGATCACACAACGTTTAATAGAACACACCCACCTATCAACACAATGTGATAACCGCCAGCATTCCTACTTAAAACGTATGAAACTGAAGTCAAACCTCCAGTGACAGTGCTTCTGTTTATCCTGCTGGAGCCTGAACATCCACAGTCATAAAGGTGTACATTACATCCCTTTGGATCTCATTGATCGTATAATTAAGGGAATTAAGTCCATCTGTATCAATGTGATTTTGTGTTTCTTGTGCTTTGACGGCATTCTTTGGGTTTACTTCATTGTGTGCGTCTCTTTGATGCTTGATCATCTTGTACTTTGCAATCTGAGAATCTGGCCGAGATACGGACATTCCTCGAAGGATGATTCTGTTGTAGAGATCATCGTCCTCACCCCCCCAGCCCCAGAAAGTGTTTGAGAAGCCGTTGACTTTCAAGAACTGCTCCTTGGACAGTAAGGAGACCCCTCCAAAGGCGGTTTTTGATGATAATTTGTAATCAAATTTGTCTATAGCCACTGATAAATGTCTTGGATCATCAGAACATCTGTATAGGTTTCTGTCATCTATGGGTACCAGGTCTACATCAGCAAAGGCAAAACACTCATAATCGTATTCATGCAGTGCTTCAACGAATCCGATATTCATCAGTTTGGCCCGGTTAAACACTCCGTCTCCTTCCTGGTTGATGACATACACACCGTAGTCCAGCTGTTGTCGTATCAGAATGGGATGGACGTAGTAAAGCCAGTGGTTCAGATGTTCAAAACGATTTCGGAATGGGATGATGAATGCCACCTGGAAGAGGAATAGAGTTCAACTTTTAGTCTAAAGAGCCAGACGTTAACACACATCTTTAAAATACTGGGTGCCAAATGTTTCTCCTAACAGCAAACAATGTAGCATGTGATTGGTAATTTATACATGTTCCTTTAAGAAGTATTTTTGTTGATTTTTTTTTTTTTACTTTGAGACATTTTGGGGAATTTGCATGAATGCACATTGCTGTGATCAGGTGTGATGCACTCTGAAAACTCCCTCTGTGTGTTTTCCAGGTAAATTACAACCTGTCCAGCTATGCAAACCCATCTGATCCTGCTTCTGAGAACAAACTGTTTCACTTTTTCAGAAACACAAAAGGGAACAGCATCATAGTGTAGTGAAAAAAACTTAATTAAAAGCTTGTTAGCTGCCCTATATTCCTATTTTCTATTAAAATTGCAAGTTATTCTGTTATTTAATAATAATTCATTTGATCATTCTTGTCCATGTTAGGTGTGCCCCTGCTTAATAAATCTTTAAAGCATGTATAATTCAAGCCTTTCTACCATCCTATTATGTTAGCTAGCATTTTTTAATTGAATGATGGGGGATTATGATAGAGTGGACAATATATAAACAGCCATTAATTTAGTCATCACAAACACAAAACACATTTTGCATTGTTCCAGTGTAAATTCAGCTTTAAGAGCTTTTAATCTCTTTCTCTTTTTCTAATAGCAAAAATGTTGTATTTCTAATTGATTAAACATTAGACTTGATAAATTATTTAATCAAAAGCAGCCTTTAGCAATTTTTGGCATGCTGAATTTAATGTTAAAACAGTAAGACATGTTTGTTCAAAAAAATTAATAGATTTGAAATTAATTGGACGTAGTAAAGCCAGTGGTTCAGATGTTCAGGAAGATTTCGGAATGGGATGATGAATGCCACCTAGAAGAGGAATGCACTGAATCTTTTAGTCTGAAGAGCTAGTCAGACTGGGTGTCGGGTGTCATGCACCCAAACTCCCATTGGGTGTGGTTACCAGCTTAAATGCAATCTACCCAGTTATGTATACCTGTTTGGTGCTGGTTTTTAGGACCAAACTCAGTTTCCCTTCTCAGAAACATGTTAGAGTGGTAGGACCAGCACGATAGTGTGCTGGAAAAAAATAGCTTGATTGTGTCAGGGTTTAGTTTCGTCTTGACTTTTGTTTACAATCAGTTTTCAGTTCTTCCTCCTTGTTAGGGTTGTAGTTATGTTCTGGCTTTATTTATTGTTAGTTTTCAGTTCCCTTCCCCTTCCACTCAGCCTTCCCTTCACTCCCGCTGCAGTAAGTAACACCTGTCGATCATTAATCAGCCAGACTTACTTCACCTGCAACCCTCCCTACTTAAGCCTCCCTCTGCCTTTACTTCTCTGCCAGTCTGTCTTCAGTACTCCACTAACTCCTTGCCTGTCTACCTGAGTTTACCCTGCTTGCTGTTGGTACCCTGCCACCTCTGCATTTCAAGTTAAGTTTTTGCCTGTTGCTGGATTCTTCCTGTCTCACCTTAGTCTGTAGTTTTGCATCTGCCTGTTTACTGGACTAATAGAACTCCTCTTTGTCCCAAGCCTCACCAACTGTTCATATACCAGTCTCACTTCAGCCTGCCATTGATATTACCAGCTGCATCTGTGCTTACCCTCCTAGACATTATCTGCCAGCCCTCTGTGTCTATTCCTAATAACTGTGGAATTATCCTGCCTCATCTGTGCAACTATCCTGTTTAGACTCAGATCTGCAAGTATTCACCCAATCCTGTTTTGACTCTGACAAACAAGGTCCCCTCTCTGCTGTGCTTTGGTCTCCAAGAACTCTCTCCGGGTCGTCAGCTCCTGCTCTCTACTACACCCCTGTTCCAGTTCAGTCCTGCCTCTCTGGTTTCATCATCCACCACTCCTACCTTTCAATAAACTCTCAATTTTAGCCCCGTGTGTATGGTTCTGAGTTTGTTGAAGACAAATCATGACAGATTGTAGCTTTAAATCTACTTGAATAAAAGTTAAATAGTAATGTAATATCATCTTTATTGTCATTGAAACATACATTGAAACATATATTACAACGAAAATCATTCTCTGCTTTTAACCCATCACCCTTGGGGAGCAGTGGGCTGCCATGTGCGGCGCCCGGGGGGCAATCGGGGGTTAAGGGTCTTGCTCAGGGACCCAGAGTGCAGGCACTGGGGATCAAACTGGGTACTTGCAACATTCTCTGACTGCAAGCGCGCTGCTCTAACCACTCGGCCACGACCCCCCCTAATGTAATATCCTTAACCTGCCACACCGGGTCGTGACCCTGTGACCTCTGGGTTGCCAGCCGCACGACTTAACCGTGAGGTTCGGTCCACCAGCTTATTCGACACCTTATACTGCTGTGTTCAATTAAAATTTAAGGTTGTTCTAGCCATTAATATTTTAGAAATCATTTGATACTGTGATTTGTCTTATAATTCATGTCAATGTTAGGTGTGCAAACTTTGAACAAATTCTGCTGTGGAGTTTACCACAATGGGGTTGTTTCATTGTTACGACAAGGACAAGTAGCCTAGGCTACGATAACATTAGACAGCAACTAGTGGCTGAAATAACGAATTTTATGGCGATTTTTGTCATAGGTGAATGATTTACAAATAACAAATTACCCCTCCCCTAACATGCCTTAAAATAACAATATTTTGGGCATCCCCCCAGGCTGCTGAGGACCTCTGCAGATGAGCTCTGTGAGGTACTCAGCTACACCTACAACCTGAGCCTCAGCCTGGGGGTGGTCCCCACCCTGTGGAAGACCTCCTGTGTGGTACCGGTTCCCAAAACACTGCACGCCAGAGAACCGGCCCACTTCAGACCAGTTACTCTGACCTCCCACCTGATGAAGACCATGGAGCGCCTCATCCTAGCTCACCTGCGAACCGTGGTGAGCCCCACACTGGACCCGCTGCAGTTTGCCTACCAGCCCAACATCGGAGTAGAGGACGCCATCATCTACCTGCTGCAGTGGGCGCTCACCCACCTAGAGACCACCGGGAGCGCTGTGAGAGTCATGTTCTTTGACTTCTCCAGCGCTTTCAACACCATCAGACCGGTGCTGCTGAAGGAGAAGCTGGAGGACGCTGGGGTGGACAAACATCTAGCTAACTGGACCATGGACTACCTCACTGACCGCCCTCAGTACGTGCGGCTGCACGGCTGTCAGTCAGAGGTGGCACTCTGCAGCACCGGGGCCCCCCAGGGCACCGTCCTGTTTCCGTTTCTTTTCACCCTCTACACCTTGGACTTCACCTAGACAGCTGCCACCTTCAGAAATTCTCTGATGACTCGGCCATTGTGGGCTGTTTGTCTGAGGGGAATGAGCTGGAGTACCGGTCGGTCATCATGGACTTTGTGGACTGGTGTGAGAAGAACCATCTGTGTTTAAACACCAGTAAGACCAAGGAGATGGTGATCGACTTCAGGAGAAGACCCCCACCTCACTCACCTGTCAACATCCAGGGGCAGGACATAGAAACTGTGGAGAGTTTCAAATACCTGGGTGTTCACGTCAACAATAAACTGGACTGGACTCATAACACAGACGCTCTGTATAAGAAGGGCCAGAGCCGCCTCCACCTCCTGAGGAGGCTGAGGTCCTTTGGAGTGAGCCGGCCTCTGCCAAAAAACTTTTTATGACTCTGTGGTGGCCTCAGCCCTCCTCTACGCTGTCGTCTGCTGGGCTCCTGGCAGCTCAGAGCGGGACAGAAAGAGGCTGAATAAGCTGGTGAGGAAGGCCACTTCTGTCCTGGGCTGCACTCTGGACTCTGTGGAGGAAGTAGCTGAGAGGAGGGTGTTGTCCAAGTTCACATCCTTCAACACCTTCCACCCCCTGCACCAGACTGTAGAGGAGCTGAGCAGCTCCTTTAGTGACAGACTTAGACACCCTGTCTGTAAAAAGGAGCGCTACTGTCATACTCCGTGGTCTAGGTGCAGGCCTGTTTTCCTTGCTCTTTCTCCTCTGCAGGGTTATACGGGCAGGTGTGATACATCAGAGCTGATTACCAACCTTTATAAGGAGCTGGAACCAGGAGGAGGGCGTCAGTTTGTTTGCGCTCTTGCGTGGTACAGACCAAAACCTTGTTATCTCTCGTTATTTCCTGAAAGGACTTTACTAACCTTGTTCCTGTTGCCTCCTTGCTTTAAAAACCCGTTCATCTGTTCTCAGCCTGGATACCTCGTTCACGCTACCAGAAGCCATCCTGGACCAGTCCACAAGAACCAAGCTGAACCTTCAGGACCATGTTAGCCCTCCTGCCTGTGCTCACTTGCATGTCCACCCTCCAGTCAGTCACAACACCGAGAAGGAACCAGGACTTGCACTGACAACCCAGACGTCTGCTCAGCATCTCCCCTCTGGACCAAACCCAAGCTACCGCCTCAGTGAGTTCCCGACCAAGTCTCATCTTCACAATAACCAAGCTCAAGTTGTTCACCACCCTCTCCATCTTTCCGACAGAACCCATGAGACCTTCAACCTGCAGAAAGAACCATCCTTTTCCAACCATACAATAAACCTTTTAAAAATCTACTTATTCGTCAGTCATTGCGTTCTTCAGAGTCACATTTACATAAATATGACAGCTACCACAGGTCATTCTTCCCTGCTGCCATCAGATTATACAATACTGCACTATAATCGTAACTATAACTGTAACGACAATAACCAACATGCAAGAACTAATGTGCAATTCTATTTAATACACTGTGCAATAATCCTGAAAGAAGTGACTTCTGCTGCTACTTCACCCGAATATATGTCAATACACACGCGTATAAGCCACAGTGAATGTACAGAAGACATCCTCTGCCTTATTTCTTTTTGTATTTTTATTTTTTTTTATTTTTCTTACCTACTTTTTTTATCCATGGTATAACGAGGACACACTGTATATATATGATGCACCTCGTCCTACTTGACTCCTCTTTCCTATGACTACTGATCACTGAGCCGATGTGACATGTGAATTTCTCCAATGTGAGATCAATAAAGCCTATCTTTATCTTTATGATCAAAATGCTTTCTGCTGTGTAGAGTGTGCAGATTCTGCACACTCTACAATGAGAAGCGGTAGGATTGACTATTTAGGCACTGTACTGGATCTGGTATAGTGTAAAAGTTGAATTAGGCCTATACAAGCTGCTGATTTTAAATTTCAGCCAATATTATATATACCGAAAAAGTCATGATCACTAAAGTTTTGGTTGTTTACTATACAGGCCTTTCTGTTACTACAGAAACGTTTGCCTGCCAGCATTAGGAAATAGCTCTGGCTACTGTACTGTGGCACTGTTGCGGAAATATTTTTTTTCTTCCTGCATTGGCAAATCATTACCATGAAAGTTGTGGACACAAAAATCTAATGCAATAGCTAGCAATACTGTTGTAAAAGATAAATTTAAGATAATATTAAATTGCATTAGCCTGAAGTTACCTGACATGAAATGTTCACTGCACAAGCAGAATCCATTGAGTGTTGGGATACAACGCTCAGTTCTTTTCATCATGCTCTGAGCCTGTTTAAATCCATTTTCCCCTCCTAACAGGATCTTTAGGGATGTGATAAAATGCTTTTCTTTTAACTTCCCTCAGTGGTTTGTGCATCCAGGGACATAACACGAGTCAACCAGCGCCACGAAACTAAAAAACCTGTTGATTAGTCGTTGAGTTTGAGTGCTTACCCTTCCAATACGGCGCCTGGTGGTTGCGTGACAACCAGGCGTCGAAAGTATGTGATGCTTTCGGATCACAAAGGGGTCTTTGGTAATCTGTTAATTGGTGGTCTATGTAAAAAAAGCAACTACAAGGTGCTTCAATTCCTCATTGATGGGGAATGAGGCTTATAAAACACAGTTTAGCACTCAGCTGTAGGATTTTCTCAAGTACAATTTGACTCCTGTGGAACGCTGTTAAGTTATTCATCAGGAGTAATGCCATACTATTTCAGAAAGAACATCTTTAGTGAATTCAATGGCTTTAATTTATAAATCATCACATTGTTACCAGGTTCTAAAGTTATCATGTACAAAACCACACTCCAAAGATTAAAAAAAAAATTCATGTTTGCATTATGTAAATGTTGTATCTTGTTTAATTCAATTACTAAAAAATGTTATCACACAAAAATAAATGCCAATTTGTTTTGGAATATCTAATGAAGACAAACTTAATTAGCAGAATATAGTTGTTATAGAATAAATCTATTTTAAAATTTGCAATTCTGATCCAAACACCTCACCAGCTGGGGACAGTAAGGGGCAAAATAAATGTCAGCAATTTGAAGAAAAAAAAAAAGAAAAAAAAAGAAAAAGGACAACAATGACAACTAGAATCGTTAAACTTCTGAAGAAGTTGAAGAAGGCACCCGCCTGGTGGTGCATGTAACCGTCAAAGGCAAAGCTTGGGGATTTTAAATCAAATCTTCTGAGTGTGAAAAGGATTTGTCTTCGTCAAAACCAGCCGACAGGAGAAGGTCTGCATCCAAGCAGCATGGAAAATTGGTGTTATTAAAACATGATTAAACACTTCAATGTAGCATGAAAAAATGAAATATGTGAATAAAAATGTTAAAGGCATTACAAACTACTAAAGGAAGTACAAACTCTGTGAAGCAGAAGTTGGTGAGACCTTCCTAGAGCTACTTCCGGTTAGCAACATGCTAAGCGTTAGCCGCTAACATGGTTGTGTCCAGTGATGGTGATTGTACTCTGTTAGTTTGGTCCAAATCCTGTACTGGGAAGTTCCTCAAAAAGGGTGCCAATACTTAATGTCACCAAAGCTCACCAAAGGCCATGTGTCAGATTGGCCTCCTTTAGCAACTAAGCCTCACCAAATCTAGGCCCAGAACTCAACATTTGACAAAAATGGTGTGTAGTGCCATTTCCCACAGGTGAGTGGTGCTGTATTGGCGTCAAGTACAAATAGCACACTTCGCGGCGTCGAGACGCACGTTTTGATATATAGTTTATGGGGGTACAGCCTACGGTTCAGGCTGTATTAACGGTCACGGAAGAATAAAAAGCAATAAAAATAAAGAAACCCTTATTAGGTGCATAACATAAGGCCTCCGCCATGCATTTTCAATGCATAGGCGGGCGCCTAATTATCTTTCAATATTTTCACCTTTACTCTAATATAAAAAGGTTTCGTGAGCTGCTTAATTATCTTGAATATTGCTAAAGCATTTAGCCTATTAAAAACCCAAGTAAATATAACTCCATGTAAAAGTCTTTTCTTGAGATGAACACTTGTTAATGTTGTATTCTGGAAGAGTTTAAATAAAGCGCATTTAATTTGTTTGAAAGAACATTTAATGCTTGTGTTCATATTTTCCTCCTTCCCAATTTAAGGCAATATATGAGCTTTAGAAGACGTGTCTGAAGTCAGCGTTCACACTACTTACATTAGATGTCCAGTCATTTGATTTCAGACTGTCCCTTATATATTTTTTGCGTTAGTTTTGAATTTTATTTAAAAGAACTTCCTCTGTCTTCTATGTATGGACTTACCTTCTGTCTTGCGATGCAGTTTGATGGTTTAAACCTTCCTCCCTGCTGGAGTAATGATCCAACTTGGTTTCTGACGTCCTCCAGAGTCCGTTTAGTTTCAAACTCAACAAGAAGTGGACCTACAAGCTTGGGAGGGGTGTCAGGGCACAGCTCCAGAGGTTTAGCTGAAGTTGCTGTTGTTTTCTGGCTGACTTTAGAGGGGCGAGTTGGCCAAACATGCTTCATAATCTTTCCAAAAAAGGTCCCGTTTCTTTTTACCACATATTGTCGAATGGAAGGAAGCATCAAATCACTGTCTTTGCCATGGAATAAAAACACAGCGAAGCACGTTATTGTAAATAAAGAAAAAAGTGCCAAAACACTAAAGATCTTTTCCTGCATATCTTTGATGTTAAGCTCTGTGCTCACTGATGCTCTTTTCAGCTTTGCTGCCTGCATCCTTTCTCTCTACAGGTTAAACATGATCCTCCCTCCATTTTTTTACCTCATTTACTTCCTTATACAACAGCTTTAGGCTCAGGTTACAATATGAATAAACAAAGGTACAATTGCTTCACATTGAGATGAGAAAATACTTTAAATTCCATTTAAAATACTTGAGCCAAAATATGATTTAACTGAGCTAGTAACTTTGAACTAAACTACTAAATAAAATTCCACAAAAAGATTAATAAAAATAAGGAACCCTAATGAACTATAGAAAAACGAACAGGTAAACAATGCTGCTTGTCTGGACTTTGATGCAATCAACTGGGTTCCCCTATATAGGACATTTTTTGACCAATCTGTATAATCTGACCCAATCTGTATAATCTTATTGAATTTGAGTTTGGAAAGTGCCTTGAGATAACACGTTTTATGAATTGGCGCTATACAGCCTTTGTAATTAACATAGACTCATTAAAATGCTTGTAAACAGAATATTGAATGGTATTGTTTAGCAACAGTTTATAGCTTGAACAAATTGTGTGTGGTTTTGGACTTTTGTTCACAATGACCACTAGATGTCACTTCCTTTTTCTTGGTGCAGAGACAGTTGAAAACAGAACACCAAATGTTATTTTCTTCTGGATGCTATGATTACTACGACATTCACCAAGTTGATGTGTTCCAAATATCCATTAGTGGTCGTAATTTATTCTACCTTAATAGAGAAAAGAAATGAAGTAATTGTTTTTGTCCCAGACACAGTAGGTTAGATGTCAAAACTTATCTAGATTCACAAGACTAAACACCAAAAAGCGAGCAAAACAACTAGGTGTCTCCATGAACACAAACTACAATTTAAAATAAATAAATAAAGGATATCATTAAGCCTAAAACCACTTTAGAAAAATGACAGAATTTGGTGTCTCTTGTCAAAACAGTACCCAGAGAACTGGATTCTTCTACCACAAATAACAGAAAAACATACAATTATTGCAATGCTTTCTGTATAGGTCTCTGTAAAAAAAAATAATAATAAAAAATATCAGACAGTCATATGCACTGCATGGTTCAGGGCTTAAATACAATTCCTAAATGTGGGTCAGATACGAGCCATGTAGACCGTTTGGGTTACTGGAGAGCTCTCAGGCCAGGGATTGAACAAGGCAAGGCAGTTTTTATGCTCCTGGCCTGTATCATCATTTTATTTTCATCTTATCTAAACTTTTTATTTGCATGTTGCAACAACAGGTAAATGTGAAACCTTTGTAGCCTCTCATCAGCTCAACCACCGACTGCTGTTATAAAGGCGGAAGACACAGAGAAAAGCAGCGGCAAGTTTGTTTGGTCTGACCGATGAGTCATTTAATTAGAAAAAGGGAAGGGCACGTTGTGGTTTTGCTGGGAATGGGGAAAATCTGCTGCCATTTATTTGTCTCAGCCATCAAACTCCCAGGCTTAAAACGAGTCTCAAATTTGGCCTTATTTGTCTCAGTCTTGTCTTTTGTCTCTGTCACGTATGAAGCCCTTAATAATCAAGCTCCATCATATGTCAGAGCTCTGATTACCCCGTATGTTCCTAACAGAGCACTTCGCTCTCAGACTGCAGGTCTGCTGGTGGTTCCTAGAGTCTCTAAAAGTAGAATGGGAGGCAGATCCTTTAGCTATCAGGCTCCTCTCCTGTGGAACCAACTCCCAGTTTTGGTCCGTGAGGCAGACACCCCGTCTACTTTTAAGACTAATCTTAAAACTTTCCTTTTTGACAAAGCTTCTAGTCAGAGTGGCTCATGTTACCCTGAGCTACCTCTATAGTTATGCTGCTATAGGCTTAGGCTGCTGGAGGACATCAGGGTCTATACCTCTTCATAGAAGGTACACCTGGTCTGGTGTTCTGTTAGCTGTGACATCATCAGGGGAGGCAGATCATCCTCTATTAACATCTAACATAGAAAGTACTCCTGGGTCAATGTGAGCTTCTGTGCTTTCTGTGTCTCTGCTCTGTCTTCTCTACCATAGAAAGTACTCCTGGGTCAATGTGAGCTTCTGTGCTTTCTGTGTCTCTGCTCTGTCTTCTCTAACATAGAAAGTACTCCTGGGTCAATGTGAGCTTCTGAGCTTTCTGTGTCTCTGCTCTGTCTTCTCTAAGCCCCAGTGGGTGGAGGCAGATGAGCGTTCACACTGAGCCTGGTTCTGGTTCTGCTGGAGGTTCTCCTCCCTGTTAAAGGGGAGTTTTCCTCTCCACTGTCGCTTCATGCATGCTCAGTATGAGGGATTGCTGCAAAGCCATCAACAATGCAGACGACTGTCCACTGTGGCTCTACGCTCTTTCAGGAGGAGTGAATGCTGCTTGGAGAGACTTGATGCAACCTGTTGGGTTTCCTTAGAGAGGAAACTTTCTCACCAACCTGGAGGATCTGATGGAGTCTGACTTTGGAAAGAGCCTTGAGATGATGTGTTGTGAATTTGTGCCATATAAATAAATTTGAATTGAATTTAAATTATCCTGAGTGTAAATGGTCATATTAACATCAACTTCCTGTATCCCTCTATATTACACGATTAAACTCTCTTGATTTCACATCACTAACAAACAGCACTTTATACTATTTCCTGCAACTTTATTGATCTGTTTATGCTATAAAAGCTAAAGACAGGTTTTAAAAAAACTGGTATTTCCACCTCAGGATCCAACTTTGTTACCTAATTATGCTGAAAGACTGTTGTTTTAATGAGCAGGGAAATCCCAGGCTGTATCATTTACTTCCTGGTGTTGAAAGGAACAGGGTTGGGAAAAATTCATACTTTTTGATTGCTGACATTTCTCCTCTCTCTCACAATCAGTCTGTGCGCAGCCACCCCCCACCTTGCTTCACTGTGTCATCAAATCGATGGAGGGTCTATCCGCTTGACAGCTCCTTAGGCACATCGTGAGCTCCCTATGCTAAAAGGTGAGAGGAAGGGTAGTTTACGTGTGACGTCCGCGCTACTTCCGGGTCCGGCGTGTAGGCAAAAACAGGACTGTTCTCGCATTCTATCATTACAAAACAGGCGAATTAGAGCGTGCTTTTAGTTAGTTTATTTTCGAAATGTAAACAATGCCTACAACTTGTTGTGCTCCTGGTTGCACACAGAGGCATTCCAAATCGTCGGATGTACGTTTCTTCCGTTTACCGAAGGACGAAGAAAGACAAAAGACAAAAGAAATGGATATTTTCAATGAAGAAGGACCCAGGCAGACGATTCCCAATCGACTGTGGGAGCCATCATACCGTGACAGAATTTGCAGTCTACACTTCATCTCCGGTAAAGTTAATTTTGCACTAGTCATTGCGGAGGGGAGGTGGCGATCGCTAGCCGGGGCCGGGAGAAGCGGAGTCGATTCGCTGCAGGCGGCTGCAGACAGCGGCTGCATTACGCCCCTGTTCATGCGCGCTAGTGTGTCTGTGTTTACGCTGTAACGTCGCCGACACCTCCATTCATTATAATAAGACAAAAACACCAAAATAATCCCTTGTGAACAATTTTTTTTAACCTACCGGGCGGGTCTTCCTCTCTGCTGAGGCGCGGTCTGTGTCCGACTCCGCTTTCTGCTGTTACACAAACATGTGTGAACATCCATCCATCCATTTTCTGACCCGCTTAATCCCTCATGGGGTCGCGGTGTAATGAACCGGAAGCTGGACCCAAGATTCACCACAACAGGTCAGTGACGTTCTTACAGAGTTTATTTAAAAACAGGAGACACAGGCGTCGGCTCTCAGGGTTTGCGGCTCACGCTCGTTGGGGAACCTCCTGGAGGTAGAGGCAATGGTTAAGACCCAGCACAACAGGTGAATGATGAAAACCTTGCTGAGTAACTAACCTTGTAATAAGGAGAGCCGGGCAATTCAAAAACGCTTCTCTGAAAGCTGGATCCATCCGCAGGTGAGCAAGGCTGGAGCCGTTGAGCGGCTGGAAGGCAGTGAGTCCGAATGGGGCTTTCCGAGAGGGTTTTGTCCAAGTGCAATCCAGGTCCGGTAACGGGGAATCCAGCAATCCAAACGAAGCACAGGGAGAGGAGAATCCCAGCGGGGGGATCCAGGTCCAAATCCAAATCCGGTACACAAGAAGGCAGTCCAAGGGTAGGGATTCCAGGAGACGGGGGACCAGGCAGACAGACACAGGCTGGGAACAGGCAGGCTCAAATAACAGGTAACAGGTCGGAGTCGGATAACAAACAGGCTTAGTCGAATAATGCTGGAAGGTTCTTACTGTGAAGCTCGAGACAATCTGGCACTGGAGGCTGAAACTGACTGGGCCTTTATGCAGCTGGAAACAGGTGGAGCCCTCCCAAACCCCTCCGCGAGCAGACCGACATTCGGGCCCCGCGAGTCCCGGGCCGGGGACGGAGAGGAGCAGAGGTCGCCCCCTCGTAGCTCTGCTTGAACAACAGGATGCGCTCACGAAAACCTCACGACGGCCGACTGAACAATATTAAACTCACCCTTCCACGGACAACTGCTACATCATTCAGGTAACAAACAGACAGTTCATGTATCCATCCGGCAGTGAACTGTTTGTGCGCTTCCAAACTCTTGTACGCCTTCATCTGATCGCCACCGTACGTTGGGGTGGGTGACAACACAAGGTAGTTCACCAGATCCGCATAGCAAATGGCCAATCATCGGGATTGCTAGAAAAATCCATATCAGGAAGAGCCAAAGGGTCCGCATTACCGATCCGTACATTTAGCATAGTAAAATGCCTTATCAGAAGGCTGTAACTCATCCACATGAGGCTTGGATTGCATGTTGGTAAGGGTGGCTGCCAACCAATATGGCCGCCACGCAAGGGGTTCTGGGTAGCGGAGTCACGTGGTTGCAAGGGGTCTATTGCAGAGGGGCGAAGAATGAATAGCTGCTGATAGAGAGAATGGTCAGCTCCAGTGCCAGGATCATTACACGCGGGGGTTGCTGGTGCCTAAGTCCCGATATCAACGATCAACTTACTCTTTAAACGATCTTGTGATACGTTATCTAAAGAAGAAAAATACGACGAGAACTGGTCAGTTTCCTTTGTTTGCGCCCGCTATGTGTTCGCCGTCTGCCTTCCAGTCCGGCGCGCATGCGTGAAAAACCCGGATGAAAACAATAGCAGTGAACTGGTCTATAGAGAACATCCTTTCCTACCTCCTTCCCTACTGACTGCTCTGATCATGCAGACCGCTGATGCACTTCTGCTTTGGCCGAAGAGTCCTGACCAATTAGATTTTCAGACTTTCAGATGCAGCCAAAGCTTTTCTTGATCTAACTTGCTTTTGCCTGCAGAAAGTGTTTGTCATGTTAGACACAGTAAACCAACCAGCAGATGATATTCCTTGTGGAGGAGGGTTGAGATTTAAGTATACTTCAGATAGTTTTATGGAAGTGGAGATAATGTATCACACAGCAACAAGAAAAAATCCTTTAAGGTCCTTAAACCATCAAAATAAAAGCACATGCAAACATGAAAATAATCATATAATAATAATCAACACAGAAAGTTGAAGCATCATAATAATTTAACTGAGTATGTAAAGCCTTGGCTTGTCCTGACAATATCTTCCCACTGTCAAAAATTGCCAATCAGGAGGAAAGAAAATTCTGTCTCCATTCTGGTAAGCCTGTTGTGAAGGTCTTTAGATAAGAAATCTCTAAAATCCGATCCAATCCAGTTTAATTAATAAAGCACATTTCAAAACAACACTGTTGACCAAAGTGCTGTATATCTCAATAAGACAAAAAAAATAAAAAATAAAATAAAACTGACTTTAAAACAAAGTGCACAGCTGACTCATGAGTGGGAAACCAAACAACTCTAGTTGTGTTGAAGGCCAAGTAAAACAGGCGATACTTTAAAAATGATTTAAAAGCAGACATGCAGCAGTAACCTGTTCCAGCAGAAAAGGGCCCATCAACCCAGAACTTCAGCCTCGACCTCAGAACGGCCTGGAGCAGCTGATCAACTGACTTTAGAGACGTATAGGATGATATGAGAGATAGTGCAGAACAAGGCCATTTAAGCGTTTAAAAACAAATACAAGAGTTTTTAAAGGAATTTTGTGGCTCACAGAGAGCCAATGAAGAGCAGCCAGAACAGAGGTGGAATCCAGCACCTTTGCATGAGACCTTCAAGGTAAACAGGACAAAGCATTATCCCCTGACTGTGTTGTTTGGTTGATTTTAGTAGCAGAAGCATTAAGCAGACCTGTTGATGTGTTATTGTCCCTGAGGGGCAATTCATTTGTTTGGTTTTCCACCACAGCAGCCATACAAAGTCATGTGAGTTAAAATAAAACCAAAATAATTACCCAGGATGGCTTTTAATAGCAGCTCTGAACGTGACAGCCAGTGACGTCTGGTGAAACAGGTTTAATCTCTGCAGTGAGTTCAGGGAGAGGACACCTTTTCCAATGATCCTGCAGTGAAAACAAGTCTTTTTCTAAATCAGCCTGCCACCAGCATTGAAACAATACATGTTTCTCTCTCAGAGCAGAACACAAAAGTGATGGTTTGTTTTATTCAGCATGGTTTCATCTCATTAGGTTTTTTGCAGGGGAGATGCCGGTTGATTATTGAAGAAATCCACCTACAGTTGTACCAACACTCCTGAATAATAAGCTAGCCTTTTGAGGTTAACACTGATGCCATCTGTAAGGCAACCAAAGCCAGTTGTGTCCATGATGTGAGTAATTCTGCACAGATGTTGTATTTTAGCGTTACGTTTAACGCCTGTACGTTCAGTCAGCGGTTAGGGCAATCCTGGTGTTAGACAAGCAGGATGTCGAGGCCAGGGAATCCAAGGTGGTGGTGATGCTCAGGTGTGAAGGTCACAGCACAGCAGCAAGTGTGACACTTCACTGCAAGCATGTGGCGACAGTGGACAGGAAGCCACAAGCATTACTCTGCACGCAGTTAGACAAACAAATAATGTATTAAACTGACAATAACACCACATCAATAAGCAGATGAATTGATCTATATAGAAATGTGAAGTAAAAGGAGATCGCAATAAATCACCTTTTGGTCACTATCTTGGTTTCGATTGTTTTCTGTTTCATTGTAAAAAGAAATCTAGGAATGTATTTACATCTAGTTTTCAAACCTATTTACTTGATTTCTGTTTATTCAATAATCCTCTTAGCAACTACTTTTAGAGCTTTTCTCAGAAAAAAACATTGTGATAGACTCAAAATTAAACCAATTCAAACCAAACTGACCCTTACATCTACAAGACAATAATAAGGAGGCCTTCTCTAAAATTCTTACAATTTAAATCAATGTTCAGAATCCAAATCTGATCTTTTAAAAAGGTCGGTGTTCATAGAAACCAACTTATCTTTTATTTTAAGCCTTAAAGACTGCAAAGTAGTAAATATACCATTGCATTTCTAAATTGCAAGCATGTTTATACATTTAGAGGAAACAGTGTTTAAAACAAGAAGTGCACTGAAACTGCTACCCCTCCTAAATGTGAATTTAATGAAGATGGGATGACTACGGTCTTTATTTCTAGTCTCAGATGCTTTCAGCAACAGTATTTTAATATACACACTGGTAGTTTTAGTTACTTCCTCATGATGTGGCGCACGCCCGTCGACAGGGGGGAACAAACGGGTCAGTTGTCCCAGGCCCAGGTAGGAGGGGGAGCCCAAAACTGACACTCTAGCTGTGTCTCAATTCGCAGGCTGCCTCCTTCGAAGGACGCATTTTAAGGCCAGTGACGTCAGAACAACGCGCGGAGGCTGTCCCATTTTGCAAAAATTCTGAGGATGCTTAAAATGCAGCCTTCGAATGCGTCCTCCTTTTCCCCGAATTCGGAGGATGCACCGCTACCATCCTCAGTGGCCTCGCCTGCCATAAGATTTCCCGAGGTGCTTTGCACGCTTTTTTAGTGATAGTGAAAGTAGTGATTTAAGTCAGTTATTTACAGGGTTTGTACACATTTAACTATTCAATTCAAATTACTAAAGTTACAAACATAAGCTTATGTCAAGTCTTATAAATATATATAAAATTTTATATTTAAACATATTCGTCAATCTGCTGACAAGCGTTTGTTTAATAACTGGTATATTATGATCATTAGAAGGCCCCTGGGTGAAAATAATAGCAGGTAAATGTTACCTCTCCACTGCACTCCCCCAGCCTGAGAAAAATTCGTCGGCAGTTTTGCTGCCGCCGAAGTCGTCTAAACCGACTCTCCTCCTTCAATAACAAGTAAATAAAAAAAATAAAATAAATATTTCCATATCCATTTTTTGTTGTCTGGCGCTGTTTTTCCCGGGCTTGGGGTAGACGTGATGACGTCATGTCGCAACCAGGAAGTGCTCCAAAGGCTAGACCGTCCCATTTACCAACGGCTGAGGATCCTCCATTAAAATGGTCAGTCATAGTGTCAGTCAGCGCGCAGCTTGATCCAAAGTCTCAGCGTGTCACGGCACTCTGCTGCTCCCCCTCCCCTCTCGTACATGACTCAGCAGCTCCAGCCAATCAGCACGCAGGCTCAGCCTGGCCCGCCCACTCAGCTCTCTGGTGTCTCTCACAATCAACCGCGCTGCGCTGCTCAAACTCGGAGAGAGAGAACAAACAGGAGCGGTAAAACATGAAGAGAGAAAGAACCGGCGTTCGGCTCTATTTTAATACCGTAAATGAAATCAAGCTGTATGTTTTGTAAAAAGCCAGTTAAATTCAGTGGAAACACAAGAAATTTATCTAAGCACATGAAAAACCATGGGCATGAAAACGTGGAGCGACAGAAACGGAGAGAGGAGAAGAAACTTCTCTGATTACCCCGACAGACCAGACCCACAGACTGACGTCACTGACTGAGGCGTTTCAGTCCTCCAGAGAACATCCAGGTAGATAAGAGTGTTCATCTTCAGCAGCAGTTCATGTTAACTTTCAAAGTAGATATTATCTATCATATGTTTCTCAGAATTCTGAGAATAAAGTCAGAATTATGAGAACAAAGTCAGAATTCTGAGATTAAAGTCAGAATTCTGAATTCTGATTTTTTCCCTCTCAGAATTCTAAGATTAATGTAACTTTTTTCTCAGAATTGTGAGAATAAAGTCAGAATTGTACGGTGGCCGACAGGTGCAAACACCCTGCAACTTCAGAAAACACGTGCAAATAGGCAAAAGACGAGCAAATTAAGAAACCAACTTCATCAATTTGACAACACCTGTGCGGCATTCAGCAAACACGCTGCATAAATAATCCACAACGGAAGTGCTCCAGGCCTTTAGGGGGAGCACTAAGTGTTAAAATGAATACTAACCTTGTCCGTTTCTCAATTCACAAGAACGTGAGTCCGTACTCGCGTTCTCGTCAAGCCCGGTCTTGGCAAGAACACAGGAAGATCAGACTTGACGAGAACGCGAGCACGCAGCACGTATTGTGCATTGGAACAGAAGTATACTCGTGACGTCATCACACCCACAGCTCTTGAGCATTTCTTTACCATTCAAAACTATTTATACACTACACCATCATATCTTATTGAAAACGTTTTTTTTAATTAATTTCTAAAAAGTCTAAAAAATATCTAAAATTGCAGAACTGTGGGTATAAAACCAGCAATAGCGGGAATTTATTTGTTGGGAGTTGTAATTGTTGTAGTTGTAGAGGCGATTGAATATATATATATATATATATATATATATATATATATATATATATATATATATATATATATTTTAAATCAGCACTTTGTAGAAACAAAATTAGCTATACGAGCAATATTGCTCTTGCTCTGGTCGTTGGTCAGCTTTACCAGCAGGCTGAAGAGGAGGTGATGCAGTTGAGGAGGCAAATCTGAGCAAGGAGAAGATTGATGCAGCAGAGGAGGCTCAGAAGGCAGGCTTTGCTCACCCATCTATTGCCAACTGGTAGGCATTTTAAGATTGACAGCTTATTTCCTACTTTTATCTTTAAAAAACATTGAGGATGGTATTAAAAACGTGATCAGGTTGAAATTGTGACTGTTTTTCTATAAATAATTAAAATGAAGACCCAATTTAACATTAGAAGCAGTATGACAGTAGAGTTAAGCTACTTTATTGCACCTACTGACCTTCACAGCATTGATCATTAAGAAAGGGAAAAAAACATAGTTTTATGTCTGCCCACTTTTACAGTGATTAATCTATAAATTATGTGCAGTAAGTTCAGCTCATTTTTTAGTGAAATGGTAAAAATACCAGAGAAGGGAAGCCATTTGTTACATTTACTATACATTTTACCTTTTCTTTCTTGAGAACTATAATAATCTGCATGTTAAGCAGGTATAGTTTTATGCATAGAAAAGGTGACAAAAAACAATTATGTTAACATTTGGCATTTTTTATTTACAGGAAGAAACAGAAACAAAATATGTGAGGATAAACACTTCTGTGCCAATCCTCCAAATATTTTTTAATGAAGGAGACCTGAAACCAGCCTTCAGGCTAAACAGGGCCACCATCGTCCTCCTCCTTCAGCTGCTGTCTATCCAGAAGGTCCATGGATGGCCACGGGAGATAGAGGTGCTGGTGACCCTCTACTGGCTGGCCTGTGGTGCATCCTATAGGGAAACAGCTTGCCAGTAAGATCTCTTACCTTCTTGTCCTTAAATAGCACCAACAATGACACACAATTGATAGATTATATTAATTGGATAGTAGATTAAGACATATCAGCATATTACCTAAATTACAAGTTAATTTTATATTTGGTACAGGTCTAGTGGAGGCACACTACAACAGACACCACACCAAGGTGAGAAAATCGTTGAGCGTGCCTTTGGTGGTCTGAAGACACGGTGGTGTTCCATCTTCTTAAGGGTGCTGGACTGCTTCATCATCCACAGTATTTGTATAGAGGCAGGTAACCAGCTAGACGTGGAGGATGAGGAGGTGGACCCAGAAGAGGATGACCATCCGGCGGCTGAAGACAGGGAGCGGCTCCAGCTGGCTGCATGTTTAAGTGAACATGACTACATCTGACCTAACGTAGATCAGTTGGAGTCATGTTCACATGCTGCTTCGTTTCATTTTTTTCACTACCTGTAAAAATATCAGTAAATTAATTTCCATTCCCACTATTTTTAATTGTAAGTTTATAGGCGTTGTCTATTTGTATAAGTTCTTAATGAGTTATTTATTTGTTTTAAACCATGTTAGTAACTGTTAATTTGTTGAATATATTACACCTTCATTCTGTTCCAAAGATAAAACATTTGTATAAAATAAATGTCTGTTATTTTCATATACTATTATTACTATTATTTTCTTTCCCTCTTTCTCCTCTCAATTATTCGTGTCCTTATTCAGAAGAAACTCAGATAGGAAAAACATTTGTAGATTTTATTTATTTATTATTTTTATATGCTGCTGTCGTCCTTGGGAGATATTTACAATTAAATTCCAATAAGTATTGAGTTAATAAAGCAACACGCGTCAGTCAGATAAACACAAAACAAATAAATCATAACCAGCGTTACTACGCACACTACTTGGCTGACAGAATTGTATTAAAAACAGACTAACATCAGCCATGGCTGCGGGTTTCCCTCGGAGGTCTGCGGGTCACTCTGCTCCGCTCAATGTCGGACTTTTTAATTAAAATTACGCACTAACTCTGTAAACGGCCACATAGGGAAGCTTAAAAGTATAATCAGTGTGCGATTTGCAAAAAAATCAGAGGGGGGGGGGGATCATTTCAAGTGTTTTATAAACGAACATAAATGAACATAACAACAAGGTTATATGGCCCGCATGCTTGCCGCCAACCAGCTTTCCGTCTTAGAAAGTGGTCTGGCTGGAGACAGCATGTAACCTGTCCTGGGACGGAGGGTGGAGAAATCCGCTGCTGCTGCTGCTTCTTGTCTTGTGACGCTGCCTGCAAATCTTTATCACCAAAGTTCGTCCTGTAACATTACCATGACTGTTTGTCCCGTCATCTACTCTTGACCTTTTCTGTTGATTTTTCGGGCCGAAATGTGACAAAATACTTTGTTGACGTTCATGCTGCCACACGTTCTCATTCATTACTTGGTTAGCTAGCAGCTGCTCTTTCAGGTAGCTAGCTAGATCCAGTAGGTTAGACTATTGTTTTTAAACTTGTGCCATCTACTGTCTGGACTCGGGAGTAGGCATTAGTTTACTTTAACCGCTTTGAGCAGAAAACGTATTAATACTCTTTAAAAACAGACAACAAAAATTTTAATTAACAAATGTGAAGGACACAAGACAAGTATTTATATTAGGGCTGTCAAACGATTACAAATTTTAATCGTGATTAATATCATAATGTCGATAGTTAACTCGAGATTAATTGCAAATTAATCGCATGTTTTATCCTTTTATTTCTGAAAGTGTAATAGCCTGTTTGGGCATTTTAATATGCAATTTTGCAATAAATGACACTAATAAAATACATGCTTGTACAAAAAATATTTTTGTGATTTTTCAAGCACTTTTTAGAATTGGAATGAAAACATCCCAGTGCCAAATGTTAAACTCTGGACTATAATGGCTAAGTGACTAATCATGACGCCCTGATGTTTACACAATGTGTAAAAATGTGTAAATAAATACCTGTTTTCATGCCGATATATTTTCTAGCCTCTTACACAAAGATAGACGTGGTATTACACAAAAACATACAAAAATTGTACATTTGAATAAAGTCATAAGTTTTGTTCATTTTTTTCACTCTCTCTCTCACACATCTAATTCTGAGCGTTCACATTAACAACAATATTTTTGCTTGCTGTTTATATCCATATTTATACAGTTTAAGCCTGGAAAAAGGTTTTAAATTTCCAGGTCATTCCAGTCTTACACTTTGCTTGCAACTGGCCAGGAGCTTAATACCCTGAATGAGACTGTTTAGCAACTGATTAGTAACTCCAGGTCCTTCGTTTGGCAACGTAATTCAGCCTTAATTTGTCAAATACAGAGAAAACAAATTAATAAGCATTAAAGAATGGTTTATGGGTTGGGTTTCTGCAATGTTAAAAATGCGTGTTAAAAGCTCATCTTCAGAACCAATCTCTGCTTAAAATGGGGATCTGCACCAAGTAAACTACTTTCAGCAGTTATCACCGGTTATTGCACCGTAAACTGCAGAAAATACATGCAGAGTTGCTCTGTCTGCCTTTACTACCGTCGGCTCCTATGGCGGAGGGATATTTCAGCTGGATACAAAGTGTCTAGTGCAGGCAGGTCTCTTAATAACCGCTGCTTCATCACTTATTTTAGAGCCCAAATAAGCTATTTCACTTTCAGAAACCTGCCCAAAAAAACGCTTCTATAAATAAATAAAAAACA
Organism: Fundulus heteroclitus; assembly: GCF_011125445.2. Lineage (NCBI taxonomy): Eukaryota > Metazoa > Chordata > Actinopteri > Cyprinodontiformes > Fundulidae > Fundulus > Fundulus heteroclitus. Next base: position 39,517,552 of record NC_046381.1, read on the forward strand.
AAAACAAAAAAACGCTTCTATAAATTTAGAAGCGCTTTTAGAAAAAAGAAGCCTAAGTCGCATTAATTAAACATTCTTTGGCAACAGTGAGCGCGGGTCTGTTTTGCTACAGTCTCCAGCACTCTTGAAACTACGGAAAGCGCAGAGGGTAAAACAAACACAGTGCGGAGAGCACGGCGGGGAAAAGACATTAGGGAACGGTGTGTGTGTTTTGATGCGCGATTGTCGGCGTTATGATCTAACAAAGTTAACACGTTAATAACGCGATAAAACTGACAGCCCTAATTTATATACATTTTTTTTTAAATCCACAATATTACCTATTCAGACCAGAGGGGGGGAGGAATATGTATCCCCCCCAGGGATAAAACATCCCCCCCATCCCCCCCAGCAAATCGCACCCAGAGTATAATGTTCTCGCCTCAAACAATCTTAAAACCTACTTTTGAACAACAACAGCAACAGAAAAGGGAATTTTTAACTTACCGCTGTGAGCTCTGTTTGCGCTGTCTCGAATCAAGCTGCGGTTTCGGTGCATTCTGGGCAAGCGGTCAGTCTGAACAACGCACAAGTTCTGTGGGGTCTAAAATTAGCTGTTCCACTTAGTGCTCCCCCTAAAGGCCTGGAGCACTTCTTTTGTGGATTATTTATGCAGCGCGTTTGCTGAATGCCGCACAGGTGTTGTCAAATTGATGAAGTTGGTTTCTTAATTTGCTCGTCTTTTGCCTATTTGCACGTGTTTTCTGAAGTTGCAGGGCGTTTGCACCTGTCGGCCACCGTAGAATTGTGATTTTAATTTCAGAATTATGAGAATAAAGTCAGAATTGAATAGACTTTTATTTTATTTTATTGAATGGCCCTAATCATCTTCCGTATAACAGAGACCACCCTTGTGAAGGTGTTTAATGACATCCTTATGAATGCAGATTGTGGAAGAACCACCGTGCTGGTTCTATTAGACCTGAGTGCAGCATTCAGTACTGTTGATGGCGTAATTTTGCACATGGAAAACTGGCCTGGTCTTTCGAGCACATCACTCGACTGGTTTAAATCTTACTTGAAGAACAGGGACTTATATGTCAGTAGGTAACTTTAAATCAGAGACTACAAAAATTAAATGTTGGGTCCAGGCGTGGACTGGGACAAAAAATAGGCCCTGGCATTTTGGAATAGACGGGGCCACCACATTTTTTTTTTGTGTACTGAATGTGTATACCAACTGTGTAATACCTTGAGGCTAGGTTAATGGAAATTAGTCAGAGTGGACACTTAAAATACTTCCAAAATCTTAATTTATTAACACTGTAAAATGTAAACTCCACCACAGTACAGCAACAATTCTTAGATCAGAGAGAGAGAGAGAGAGAGAGAGAGAGAGAGAGAGAGAGAGAGAGAAGTCACAGTCAATCACACATATTATCACGTTACATCATCATAAGTTATTGTAAGTTGCTCATAAGATCTAGTCAGTCTTCCAGATACTGTAGGGTAACATTGGACTACTGTGCACTCACTGTGTAAAAAGGATGCCAATGACAAAATGAACCATTTGAAATCCTGTCAGAGAGGATGAGAAGGAATAAAGATTAGACAAATGTTGCACAGAATAGTATTATTATCATTCATAATAAATTTAAGAAGTTCCTCTCACCTTACTAATTTACAAGAGCAGCTTTGTCAGCAACCCACCCTTCTCAGCCACCTTATCGATCACTGTGTCTGTGTCCAGTGCCATGAGGATGTCCTTTTCAGTGGCCATCAACATAAATGCCTCCAGCTTGCTTGCAGACAGCTTGCTCCTAAGTCTGGACTTGATGAACGTGAGAGTAGAGAAGGTTCTTTCACAGGCCACTTGGGTAAGGGAAAGGGTCAGCAAGAACTTATAAGTAGCCCAAGGAGATGATAAGCATCTGAGAACATGTTAAGCCGCTGTAGAATCTGGTAGCAGCACAGTGGGCAATTTTTACAGGAGACACAGGTTTTACCCCCTATATCCGTTTCCTCTTCTTGTCCTTCATGTCCATCTTCTACTGTTCTAGTCATGTAATCTTCAAGATGTGATGCTTTCAGTCTGTCCCACATTTCAGCTCTGATTGGAGATGTTCCACTGTTGCACTAGTTCTGAATTTCATCAGACATCTACTCAAAACTTCCAAAGCATTGTTGGGCAGTGTAGTGGTCCGGAGCTATTCAAAGTTCCTGGGATCCAGCCATGCTAAATCAGCGAAAAGAGTGCCATGTGTCATAAACCTTCTATGAATAGCGTCAAGAGCAGTGTCCAGAATTCTGTTGTGGGCATTTAGTTCAAATGCTTTCTCAGCATCAGTTGGAGGCTCATCTTGAGCCATTTCTCCTGCTCTAGTTTTTTTTTCTTTCTCGTTTCTGAGGCAATGCACTTTCAATTTCAATGTCCGTTTCCTCCTCTTTTTTTTCAATATTCTCATTTGTCCATTGCACAAAAGTGTCTGCTGCAGCTTTCACACCTGAAAAATCTCTAGCAATGCTTTTCAGGGCCTCTTGTGTTGTAATCACCTTTCGATGGGCTGAAAGGATATCCATGCCTTCTGTCTGGAGGTATTTAGACAGGGGTGTTGTTTGTTCAAATATTCGCAGGAATATCTGAGCAGTTAATATAGTTTCGTATTTCAAGAGGCCCTCTTTCAACCCTCGTGCTTTGGCTCGTACTGACGCTTTTTCGTGAGCTTTGTTTTCTACGGATACCAGAGTCAGGACTGCATCTGCAAACAAACAATTTTGGGGTTTCCCAAAATGTCCAAACACTTTTTTTAGAGCATTATGTTTTGACCACCATCTTGTCTCCCCAATTGGAGAGAGGCGTCTATGGCTTCTGTCTTGAGCTTGGTTCTCCCACACATTGACCCTTTGATAGGAGTCTTTGATGAAGACCGCAATTTCGTTCAACAGACTGAATAATGATCCACTTTCAATGACAGTTTGCGTAGTGTCAGAAAGCACAAGATTGAGCACATGTGCCTAGCACCATACATGGACATGATTTGGTGAATGAGATGTCATCAGTGCTGAAAATCCTTTGTATGTGCCTTGCATATTTGATGCCCCATCTGTGGAATTTCCTATACACATGTCTTTGTTCAGCCTCAGATGGTCCAAGACATCGGACACCAACTTCACAAAGTACTGTCCTGTGGACGCCTCACACCTCACTAGGGCAATAAGCCTTTCGTGTACAGTGTCAGTGACGTATCTTAAAATTATTGAACACTGATCCTGAGAGGCGATGTCTTGTGTTGTGTCCAGCTGAATAGAGAACATTCCAGCTTTCTCTACATCTGTTGAAATGCAATCTTGAATTAGGTGGCCAATTGTATCAATGACTGTATTGACAGTGGTTTTAGAGAGAAGTGTGATCAGAGACCCTCGACCTCTTGTTCCACTGGATTGATGTTGCTGTTTACTTTTTTCAATACATTGGTCAATGTGGTCTTTGAGGCAGACATCATATTTTCCTGAGAGGATGATCAGCTCCAAAAAGTTCCCATGGTCAATGGTGTGATCACCTAGTGTGTAGGCCGACTCATTCTCTTCATGCCTATAGCTCAGCCCCCTCTTCCCCAACACTTTGACCACATCCACAACGCGCTCTAAAACCCGGCGTCCCTTTCTGACCTGATCCCTGCTAGCGGAAAGCTGATGACCAGCAAACCTACTGCTGATTTCTGCTTCTGAACACCTTAGTAACAAAGCCTCAGAACACATCCGATGTGCGCTACTCTTCTCATGGTCTTCTGTGCGCTGGTGCACATGCCTCCAATCAGACATCCCAGTAATAAATGCGCTCGTGTCAGTAGTCTTTCCAAATGCAATACATACAAAACAAAATAAAGCATGACGTTTCTCACACTATGTGAGCCACCTCCTGTTTGTAGCATTTTTAGTGATGAATAACTTTTGCACAACTGGATTTTTTGTGCTTTGTTGTGGGTGGTGATTCAAAAAGTTTTATAAAAGACAAGGATCAGGACGGGCAAAGTAATCAATTTCCTCCTGCTTTCTGCTCTCATCTCTCTCGCCAACTCTCTCCTCTCCCTCCTGGACATCTTTCTTGTAAACTCTCTCCTCTCCCACACTACCACTCTCCTCTTGTTGGGATGCTTTCTCAACCTGGCACAACAAAATGTGTTGTCACTGTTGGGTTTTTTTTTTTCACATAAGGATGCAGTCAGTTCCAGAGGTATTTGATTGTCTGGTTGACAGACACAGCTGTATTAGCATAACACTGAAAAACATGACTGTTAGGTGTTTGGTCTCTCTAAAATTGTCCTTAGGTGTGAGTGTGTGCGTGAATGGTTGTTTGTCCTGTCTGTCTCTGTGTTGCCCTGCGACAGACTGTCGACCTGTTCAGGGTGAACCCCGCCTCTCGCCCAGTGAACACTGGAGATAGGCACCAGCCCCATGAGGGATTAAGCGGGTCAGAAAATGGATGGATGGGTTAATGATCAACTTAAAGAATATTTGCTTCTTGCCAACATCTTTTTACGTCAACAGTCTGGTTTTGGGAAACAGCACAGTACAGTTATAGCCACCATAAAAGTTGCAAATGACACAGTTAGAGCTTTGACAGTTACTACATAACAAAACTACAGTGCTGTCCTTTTCCTTGCTTTGTCTAAAGAATTTGACACTTTTGAGCATACCAGAAGCTGTAAGACCCTGGCTTAATGATAATGTTGTATGTCATTTTCTACGTATCTGTCAAACCACAGACAATTTGTGCAGCACAGTGGTCTGTCATTTAAATACTTAACACATCTCCCTCAAAAGATGTGCCACAGGGTTCCATTGTAGCTCCAACTTTTTTTTTTTTATTATATAAACATTCTCAGTGAAGATGTTACTGATGCTAGTATAAATTATTATGCTGATAACACTGTTTACTACCATGCAAAAACCTTTACTGCTGTTTGAATTACTGCAGTTTGCTATTGACTTTATTCAGTCTGACATGTTTCATCTGTCCTGAAGACCTTCAGATAACTTCCTTGTGATATTCAGCGGGCCCTGGCAGTACGTTTATCAGTCAAGACCGCTTCCAGCATAAGCCTGGGCCTCCTGACGGAGAACATGGAATATCTGTTATGGTACGTGGCAGAAATAAGAAAAGCAAAAGGAAAACAGACAGGAATAATCAGTCGTACTTAAAAGTTATAAACTGTCAGATGCAACCTGCCACAGAGACACCATCAACCACCAAATCATATAAACTGGGTTTACTAAATATTAGATCTCTGTCAGGAAAATCCCTTTTAATTAATGACTTCATTATTGACAATAATCTTGATGTTATGTTTTTAACAGAAACATGGTTACATGAATGTAATGAAGAAGTAATACTGCTGGAGTCAACACCTCCAAACTACAATTTCCTTTGTGAGAGCAGACAGCAAAGGAAAGGTGGAGGAGTAGCAACATTGTTTAATGATTCACTAAAGTGTAAAAAGGTGTTTTTGGGAAAATTTGACTCTTTTGAACATTTGGCTCTCCAGGTAAAGAGCCCGGTACGAACTATGTTTCTGAATGTTTACAGGCCTCCTAAGTCCACATCAAACTTTTTTAATGATTTTAGTGACCTGCTGTCTGTGATATGTGTTGATTATGACTGTTTAATTATTGTGGGAGACTTCAACTTTCACGTTGACAACCCTGAAGACAGAAGTGCAAAAGAACTGTGTGACACACTTAGAAACTTTGGTTTAACCCAACATGTTAAACAGCCAACACACAAACAGGGACATATTTTAGACTTAATCATCACTAAAGGTCTAAACATTTCACAGGTCAATGTAACTGATGTTGCCTTATCCGATCACTTTTCTGTTACCTTTGAATGTATCATTTCCAGTGACTCATTTAGCCAAAGGGACATCATAAGAAAACGCACCTTTAAGGACAATGCCACGGAAACTTTTATTCAAGCTTACTCTGATACTTCAACCTTGGGCTGCAACTCAGTAGATGAGCTAGTAGATAACTTTCAGTCTAAAGTCTCAGACATCATTGACTGCATTGCTCCAGTTAAAGTGAAAGTTGTTTCCGGGAAGAAAAAATCTCCTTGGAGAAATGCTCCAGCAGTTAGAAGTGAAAAAAGGGAATGTCGAAAAGCTGAACGCAGGTGGAGAAAGAACAGACTCCAGGTTCACTATGACATCTATAAAGAGAGACTTAACAGATATAACTTACAACTGAAAAATGCAAGAGAATCTTTCTTCTCTGAGATCATTAAGAAAAACATTAATAATGCTCGTGTCTTATTTTCCACAGTCGACAGGTTAACAAATCCTCCTGTGTCCTTGGCTTCAGAACTCCACTCCACCAGGGCCTGCAATGAATTTGCTAACTTCTTTACTGAAAAAATCCTAAAAATTAGAGGATCAGTTTGTACATCCACACCAGCTCCAGAACCAAAGCCGTATTCAGCTAGAATTGATCTTGATCAAATGTCCCATTTCAGCGAAATAAACCACAAAAGCTTAGAGCAGATAATTCAGCAGTTAAGTTCCTCCTCAAGCTGTCTTGATGTTCTCCCCACAGCTTTCTTTAAGAAAGTTTTACCTGTCATAATGTCTGATTTGACTCAGATAATAAACGCGTCCCTTCTGTCAGGTGTTTTCCTCCAGTCCCTAAAAACAGCAATTATCAAACCACTGCTGAAAAAGAACAATTTAGACAAACTACTACTCCAGAACTACAGGCCCATCTCAAACCTCCTTTATCAGTAGATTATAGAAAAAGCTGAGTTTCAACAATTAAACACCTTCTTAACTACGACCAGCTGCTTTGATGTTTTCCAGTCAGGTTTCCGTGCTCACCACAGTACAGAGACCGCCCTTATCAAGGTTTTTAATGACATCCATATAAATACAGACTGTGGAAGAACCACCGTGCTGGTTCTATTGGACCTCAGTGCAGCATTTGATACTGTCGATCACTCCATTCTGTTAGAACGCCTGGAGAACTGGGTCGGCCTTTCTGGTACAGCTCTCCACTGGTTTAAATCCTACTTAAAGGACAGGGACTTTTTTGTATCAGTAGGTAACTTTACATCAGAGATGACAAAAATCACATGTGGGGTTCCCCAAGGGTCCATCCTGGGTCCCTTCCTGTTCAATATCTACATGCTCCCTCTAGCCCAGATAATAAAAAATAACAACATCAGCTACCATAACTATGCAGACGACACACAGCTCTACATCACCATGTCACCAGGTGACCATGAACCAATTCAGGCACTGAGTAAATGCCTAGAAGAAATCAATACGTGGATGTGTCAAAATTTTCTTCAATTGAATAAAAACAAAACTGAAGTAATAATATTTGGACCAATAGAGGAAAGATCAAAAGTTAGCACACAGCTTCAGTCGCTTCAGCTAAAAACCACTAATCAGGCCCGAAATCTGGGAGTAGTGATGGACTCAGACCTGAACCTCCAAAAGCATCTAAAGACAGTTACAAGGTCGGCTTTCTATCACCTGAAGAACATTTCTAGGATTAAAGGACTGATGTCTCTGCAGGATCTGGAAAAACTAATCCATGCGTTTATTTTTAGTCGAATAGATTACTGCAACAGTGTTTTCACAGGTCTGCCTAAAAAGTGGATCAGACAGCTGCAGCTGATCCAGAACGCTGCTGCCCGCGTCCTCACTAATACTAAGAAAGTAGAGAACATCACACCAGTTCTAAAGTCCTTACACTGGCTCCCTGTTATGGAGGACCAATCCTGCCATAATTAAAAATACACACAGAAATAAATGAAGGACTTAATAATATAAAATGGCTTAAGAAAAGTGTCTAATAATATTAATTTGTGTGCCATTTAATGTGACAAAATAATAAAAATAAGATATTTCTTCAACAATTCATCAATTATTCATCAAAAAATATATATTTAAACTTACACTTTTATTTTTACTTTTCTTCTTGCTTTTATGCTGACTTATTTTTAACCCTTGTATTTCTGAAACAATCATTTATTTCTGCCTCTAACATTTCTAGCTGTTTTTTTACCCAAAGGATTTACACCTGCCCTTTTATTTCCTTTTCCCCTTTTTCCACTTCGTGTATTTCTAGTTCTTGTATTTAAAGCAACATTTTTAAAGCATGTTTTTACTCCACCATAAATATTTCTTTCTATTTTATTTTAAACTTATATTTCTGAAACATATATTTATTTCTGCCTGTAACTTTTCTAGCTGTTTTTTTACCCAAAGGATTTACGCCTGCCCTTTTATTTCCTTTTCCCCTTTTTCCACTTTGTGTATTTCTACTTCTCCCGCTTACGTGTCTCGCTTCACGAGAGCTGGAGTTTGTGAATCAACGTTACCGGTGAGCCAAGAGCGGCGACACCAGAGGGAGCGACAGTGCGGCTAGCTTGCTGCGGCTAGCTTACTAACATCACGGCTGCTAACCGGGACGAGGCCAACGTCCGGCAGCTAACCGACCTAACAGAGAAAACAACCAGTGGAAAACGACGCGTTGGATTGACAACAGGCAGAGGTAAAACTCTGCCTTGTCCGTAAGTACCGCTACTCACCACAGTTAGCTGAACAGCGAGAGATCGGCTGTGCTTGAACAACGCGTCTGGCCCAGGGTGTCTGTGTTCACAGAGAGACAGCGCAGTGGCCTCCAACTGCTGAGCAGGAGCCTTAAGGAAGCGGCAGGCAAAAAGAAGCAAAATAATGCCTCCAAAAGGATCCAAGACCGACGGGAGACAAGATGAGGACTATGTATCACTCACGCAAGTCAAAGAGTTGCTGAGCCAGCAAAAGCAAATGTATATGGAGTTACTCCAACAACAACAGGACAATTTTAAGGGTTTTGTTAAAATCATTGTGGACACTACTAACACCAGAATGGACGCAATGACACGAGAACTGCAGGACATTAAAACCAGTCTGCAATTTACACAGAAAGACATTGACGACATTAAAGTAGAAAGTGCTAAGCACAAGGACCGAAATGACACGGTGCAGTCAGACATATTTAAAGTATGTGAGGGTATGATGACTATCACGGATAAAATGGAGTACCTTGAGGGGCAATCAAGGAGAAATAATTTGGTTTTTGATGGAATTCCTGAATCACCAAATGAGACTTGGGCTGAGACTGAGGAGAAAGTGAAAACTATTTTAAATGAAAAGCTAAACTTTCAACATAAGGTTGACATTGAGAGAGCTCACCGCACCGGTAAACATAGAGGAGACAGACCCAGGCCCATTGTTGTCAAATTTTTACGATACAAGGACAGATCAACTATTCTGCAGAGCACCAACGCACTTAAGGGATCTAAGATTTTTATTAACGAAGACTTCACGGATGCAGTAAGGAAAAGGAGGGCGGAACTAATGCCGGACTTAAAAGCAGCACGTCAAAGAGGGGACATTGCTTACCTACGTTATGATAAGTTGATCACCCATCCACGTACTAGTACCCCTAAATTATCCAACAATGTATGACAGACAGCCAGACATAGCTGACGTTCACTTCTGAATGAGAAACATGCAACATATCACGGCCTATGAGGATATAGAGCTACCCGTATTCCAACACAGAAACTATCATCAGCAAGATATTGAAATTGACATTGATCCTGATAACAACTTCTATAATGTCAGCAATGATAGTTGTCACTATTACAGTGATGATCAGTTCAATAACAGCATTAAAATGGAACAAAAGCTGTCAATAATTCACTTTAATAGCAGAAGCCTCTATGCAAATTTTGACAGCATCAAACAATACCTCCAACAACTTTCACAGACATTCAATGTTATTGCCTTATCAGAAACTTGGCTCAATAGTGATAAGGGCATAGACTTTGAAATCAATGGTTATGAAATGGTTTGTAAGAACAGAGAAAACAAAAATGGAGGAGGAGTAGCTTTATATGTTGATAAGAAGATTAATTATAAGTTGATTGAAACAATGTCAACTGTGATGGACAACATGTTTGAATGTGTGACTATAGAAATACTCATGGAAAAAAGGAAAAATGTCTTAGTGAGTTGCATTTATAGAGCCCCTGGATCAAACATTGAAGTATTCAACAACTGGATAGAAGAAAAATTTATAACAATTAATCAAAAAATAATATTTTTCTGTGGGGATTTCAATATTGACCTTCTCAATCCAAATAGACATAGAATGACTGAAGAATTTATTAACACCATGTTCAGTTTAAGCTTGTATCCTAAAATCACCAGGCCCAGTCGCATTACATCGCACTGCGCTACCTTAATTGATAATATTTTTACAAATGTGCTGGAAAATAATTTAACTAGTGGAATATTAATGAATGACATAACCGATCACTTACCAGTGTTCATAGTCTACGACTGTAAGTGCAAAACAGACAATCAAAAAATAGAGACGCATTACAAACGGGTTACGTCTGAAGAGACACTAAGAGCTCTAGAAGCCGAGTTGTTGGCCTATGATTGGAGATTAATATATAAAATGAATGATGTGAATTCAGCATATGATGAATTTTTAAAAATATTTAAAATATTATATAACAAGCACTGCCCAATCAAACAATATAACAGGAAAAGCAATCAAAAAAATGAACAGTGGATCACAAAAGGAATACAAAAGGCATGTAAAAAGAAAAACAAACTTTATAGAGAATTTCTAAAACATAGAACGTCTGAATCAGAAAACAAATATAAGAAATATAAAAATAAGTTAACTAATATTATAAAAACATGTAAAAAGGACTATTATTATAAATTACTGGATAGGAACAAAAACAACATTAAGGAAACATGGAATATTTTAAATAGAGTCATTAGAAAAGTTAACAATAACAAATATCCAGACTATTTTATAGATAATGAACAGAATATAACTGATTTGAAAAGTGTCGTCAATAAATTTAATAGATTTTTTGTTAATATAGGACCTCAATTAGCAGAAAAAATACCGACTACAAAAACTGCAACTCAGCAATATCTAATTGAGAATAATCCCAGCTCCTTATATCTCAACCCTGTACTAGAAGAAGAAATCATAAACATTGTGAATAACTGTACAAATAAGACTTCCACTGACTGTGATGATCTGGACATGAAAACTATTAAAATAGTAATTAAAGGAATCTCTAAACCACTAACTTATATTTGCAATTTATCATTTCAAACAGGATCATTTCCCAACAAAATGAAAATAGCGAAGGTCAAACCAATGTATAAAACTGGCAACAAACACCTCTTCACTAACTACAGGCCTGTTTCTCTTCTCCCACAATTTTCTAAAATCCTGGAAAAACTCTTTAAGAAAAGACTGGAACAATTCATAGAAAAACATTCGCTACTTATCAGCTGTCAATATGGATTCAGAGCAAACCGGTCAACATCGCTGGCCGTAACTGACTTAATAGAAGAAATAACCAACGCAATAGATAGTAAGAAACTGGCAGTAGGGATATTTATAGATTTAAAGAAAGCTTTTGATACAATAAATCATGAAATCCTACTTAAAAAATTAGAACGCTATGGAATTAGGGGAGTAGTTTCTGACTGGATGAGGAGTTATTTAAAGAGCCGGAAACAATTTGTGAAATTGGGAGGTGTGGAATCTGATTGGCAGGAGACTGTCTGTGGAGTACCACAAGGATCAGTATTGGGACCAATTTTATTTAATCTTTATATAAATGATATCAGTAAAGTGTCCAATGCATTAAAATTTATCTTATTCGCTGATGACACAAATATTCTAGCCTCAGGAGATAATTTAGAGCATCTTCTCTCAACAGTCACTTCAGAGATTAGTAAGTTAAAGATATGGTTTGACCATAACAAATTATCCCTAAATTTGGACAAGACGAAATTCATGGTCTTTGGGAACTGTTATAAAAATATTGAAATTCAAGTTCAAATAGAGGACGTAACTCTAGAAAGGGTTTTTGCTAATAAGTTCCTCGGTTTAATAATAGATGACAAAATCAGTTGGAAACCTCATATTCAACACTTACAGAGTAAACTCAGTAGAAGTATATCCATATTGGCCAGAGCTAGACATGTATTGAATGCTAAATCACTTCATACTCTATATAACTCTCTGATTTTACCATATTTATCATATTGCTGTGAAGTGTGGGGAGTTAATTACAAGAGCTCTTTACATCCGGTAACCGTCCTACAGAAACGAGCCATTAGAATCATCCATAATGTCGGTTATTATGAGCATACAAACCCGCTCTTCATAATATCCAGAATTCTCAAATTTGACGACCTTGTAGAATTTAAAATGGCTCAATTTATGTTCAAGGTATCAAAGAAGTTGTTACCTGAGCACATACAGAGCACGTTTTCTGAAAGAGAAGGGGGGTATAACTTAAGGGGTCACTCAATCTTCAAGATCCGCAATTTTAGAACAACAAGGAAAAGCTTCTGTATTTCAATTAAAGGTGTAAAGTTATGGAATAAGTTACATGAAGATTTAAAACAAAGCAATAGTTTAACACAATTCAAAAGAAGGTACAAAGAGGTAATTTTCAATAGATATACACATGGGGACAGAAAGCAATAAGGTGTGTATTGAAGATAATAACTTGGTGTAAGGGTTTAGAAAGATAAACCAGCATAAAATGGGAAAATGTATAGGTAAATATTAGTAACTGTTACTTCAAACTGCCACTTTGATTTTGATTTATTTTTTTATTTTTTTTAATGACAGTAGGACTCTAAAATCTCAAGTGTTTAGGGGTAGGAGTTTATAAGTTCTCACTTCTTCCTACCCCGTTTTGAGCATGATATGTTAACTGAAACAAAAATCTGTATTTTCTCTTCTTTCTTATGCACTTCTTGTTACTGTGCACTATTTTATTTTTTATATTTGTATCATGTTCGAATAAATAAAAATAAATAAATAAATAAATAAATAAATAAATAATTGCAGTTTTTAAAGCAACATTTCTAAAGCATGTTTTTCCTCCACCATAAATATTTCTTTCTAATTTATTTTAAACTTATATTTCTGAAACAATCATTTATTTCTGCCTGTAACTTTTCTAACTGTTTTTTTACCAACCCAATTTTTGCTTGCCCTTTTTATTTCCTTCTCCCTTTTTTCCACTTCTTGTATTTCTACTTGGTGTTTTTTTACTTCCTCTTTTTCCACTTTGTTTATTTCTACTTTGCGTTTTACTTCCTCTTTTTCCACTTTGTGTATTTCTACTTCGTGTTTTTTTACTTCTTCTTTTTCCACTTCGTGTATTTCCACTTCATGTATTTCTACTTGGTGTTTTTTTACCTCCTCTTTTTCCACTTCGTGTATTTCTGCTTCGTGTTTTATTACTTCCTCTTTTTCCGCTTGGTCTGACTGCAGCTGTTAATGTTAATACGATGGCAGGGAGGGAGGGGGGAGAGGGGGGCGGTGTCACCGGCAAAGCTTCACAACTATTGGCTAAGGCCTGCCTCCCCGGAAACGAGCCTGCATCAGCTGGCCGCTTTCCCAGAATGCACCGCGGCCGCAGCTTGCTTATGGACAGTGCTAACAGATCACAGTGGTAAGTTAAAAAATACCTTTTCTGCTGCTGTTGTTCTTTAAAAGTACGTTTGAGGCGACAACATTATACTTTTAAGCTTCCCTATATGGCCTGTTTACAGAGTTAGTGTGTAATTAAAAAAGAACAAGTCCGACATGAGTGGACCACAGTGAACCGCAGATTCATTCGGGAGCGTCAGAAAGCTATGGTGCGTTCAGGAGCATGGGACATTTCATATTTACAAGGAAAGAGGCATAAAACGGAACAGAACTTCACTCATACAATATTGTGTCTATCCAGAAACAGTGTGGGCTTTCTTACAATACTGAATGCTCTATAATTGTATTTCTGTTATTTTTTTGATTATGCACACCTGCTAGCTTTTTATTCTGAAACATCTAATGTCCCATGCTCCTGAATGCACCATAGCTTTCTGAATGCGCTGTGCTGTGTAGATAGATGCACGTCTGATCTTCCGCTGAAGACAAAGCTTTGCAGTTTCAAAACTCATGTCGGCTCTCACGGATTACTGTTGTGTGAATGACAAGAGACCACAACAAATAAATCAGCCATTCCTCTAAGGAACGCGAAAACCTTTGCGAGGGAACGCAAAAGTATTCTGAGGTAACGCAAAAAAATATATATTTTCCCCATGTCCCCTAAAGGGCTCTGTATACACTTCCCTCGGCCTTGTCGTGTGTCAAGTGCTGCTGGTTCTGATGCCGTTTTTTGTTGTTTTAATTCGGCAAAACGTTCATTTGTTTTGTGTTTATCTCACTGACTTGAGTTGCTTTGCTAGCCCAACTGTGCCAACTGGTAGCCATTTTAATATTAACATGCCTATTTCCTACTTTTATCTTAAAAAAAAAAACATTGAGGATGGTATTGAACAAGTGATGAGGTTGAAATTGTGACCATTTCTCTATAACTCATGGGAAAACGAAAACACAATTTTAACATAACATTGCAGGGTTAGGGTACTTTGTTGTACCTACTGACCACAGCATTGATCATTAAGATAGGAAAAGTTATTTCTATGTCTGCCCACTTTTACAGTGATTAATCTATAAATTATGTGCAGTTAGTTCAGTTCATTCTCTTAGTGAAGTGGCAAAATTAATCAATACATCTTACAATGAGAATCTGTACATTATAAAAACACCAGAGAAGAGAAGCCATTTGTTACATTTGCTATACTTGACTAGTTTTACAGAACTATACATTTTACATTTTCTTTCTTGAGAACTATATTAATTTACATGTTAACCAGGTATAGTTTTATGATATGAAAAGGTGAGAAATTAAAAACCAATTATGGTAACATTTGGCACTTTTTATTTACAGGAAGAAACACCAACAAAACATGTGAGGATAAGGAGAGTGTTGGTGACCCTCTTCTGGCTGGCGGCGGTGCATCCTATAGGGAAACAGCCGACATCTTTGTGATGCCCTTGTGTGCCAGGTGGTGCACAGAGTCATGAACTCCTTGATGGGGATCATTAAAAAAAAAAAAATTCTTCCCAAAAAGACAAGATTTGAAGGGAGTGGGTGCTTGTTTTGCCCGCCTTGCCGGGATCGAGGCGCTCAAAGGAGCAGTCGGTGCCATTGATGGGTGACGTGCGAATTGTTCCACCTGCAGAGCCACAAAATAAATGTTATTTAAACAGAAAACTCTTCCCTTCAATCATCCTGCAGGGTGTGTGTGACGCTCGGGGAAAGATTTTGAATGTTTACATCGACAATGTAGGCTTTGTCCATCACTCACTGGTACTGTGGCGCTCTCCGTTGTATAAAAATGCTTTATACCCACCTGAGGGATTTTTTTTTCTACACTGCAATGGTGCGTTCCCATGCCTCCTGGACCCAATCACCTCCCTGACGCCCTATCGCCCGCCAGTTGCCATTAAGATCTCTTACCTTCTTGTCCTTAAATAGAGCCAACAATGACACAAAATTGATACATAGATTATATTAATTGGATAGAACATTAAGACATATCAGCATATTACCTAAATTACAAGTTATTTTATATTTGGTACAGTCCAAGTGGAGGCACGCCACTACAGGCACCATGCCAAGGCAAGAAACATCATTGAGCGTGCCTTTGGTGCTATAAAGACATGGTGGCGTTCCATTTTCTTTAGGGCGCTGAAGGTCCGCCCGACATTTGCCCCAAAAGTAATCGCGCCTGCTGCATCCTCCACAATATTAGTATAGAGGCAGGGGACCAGCTTGACTTGTAGGAGGAGGTTGACCCAGAAGAGGACGAAGAAGATATTACGACTGCTTCTGCTATGTGTAACTAACATGACACTCGCAGACCGAACATATTTTGTAACCTATATAATAGCTGATAACTAACTGCTTATGCTTATGCGTTTTGTCCTGAATGATGCTGTCATCCTTGGGAGACATTTATAATTTATTCCAGCAAGTATTGAGTTAATAAAGCAACTCAAGTCAGTGAGATAAACACAAAACAAATGAACGTTTTGCCGAATTAAAACAACAAAAAACGGCATCAGAACCAGCAGCACTTGACACACGACAAGGCCGAGGGAAGTGTATACAGAGCCCTTTAGGGGACATGGGGAAAATATATATTTTTTTGCGTTACCTCAGAATACTTTTGCGTTCCCTCGCAAAGGTTTTCGCGTTCCTTAGAGGAATGGCTGATTTATTTGTTGTGGTCTCTTGTCATTCACACAACAGTAATCCGTGAGAGCCGACATGAGTTTTGAAACTGCAAAGCTTTGTCTTCAGCAGAAGATCAGACGTGCATCTATCTACACAGCACAGCGCATTCAGAAAGCTATGGTGCATTCAGAAAGCTATGGTGCATTCAGGAGCATGGGACATTAGAAGTTTCAGAATAAAAAGCTAGCAGGTGTGCATAATCAAAAAATAACAGAAATACAATTATAGAGCATTCAGTATTGTAAGAAAGCCCACACTGTTTCTGGATAGACACAATATTGTATGAGTGAAGTTCTGTTCCGTTTTATGCCTCTTTCCTTGTAAATATGAAATGTCCCATGCTCCTGAACGCACCATAGCTTTCTGACGCTCCCGAATGAATCTGCGGTTCACTGTGGTCCACTCATGTCGGACTTGTTCTTTTTTAATTACACACTAACTCTGTAAACAGGCCATATAGGGAAGCTTAAAAGTATAATGTTGTCGCCTCAAACGTACTTTTAAAGAACAACAGCAGCAGAAAAGGTAATTTTTAACTTACCACTGTGATCTGTTAGCACTGTCCATAAGCAAGCTGCGGCCGCGGTGCATTCTGGGAAAGCGGCCAGCTGATGCAGGCTCGTTTCCGGGGAGGCAGGCCTTAGCCAATAGTTGTGAAGCTTTGCCGGTGACACCGCCCCCCTCTCCCCCCTCCCTCCCTGCCATCGTATTAACATTAACAGCTGCAGTCAGACCAAGTGGAAAAAGAGGAAGTAATAAAACACGAAGCAGAAATACACGAAGTGGAAAAAGAGGAGGTAAAAAAACACCAAGTAGAAATACATGAAGTGGAAATACACGAAGTGGAAAAAGAAGAAGTAAAAAAACACGAAGTAGAAATACACAAAGTGGAAAAAGAGGAAGTAAAACGCAAAGTAGAAATAAACAAAGTGGAAAAAGAGGAAGTAAAAAAACACCAAGTAGAAATACAAGAAGTGGAAAAAAGGGAGAAGGAAATAAAAAGGGCAAGCAAAAATTGGGTTGGTAAAAAAACAGTTAGAAAAGTTACAGGCAGAAATAAATGATTGTTTCAGAAATATAAGTTTAAAATAAATTAGAAAGAAATATTTATGGTGGAGGAAAAACATGCTTTAGAAATGTTGCTTTAAAAACAAGAAGTAGAAATACACAAAGTGGAAAAAGGGGAAAAGGAAATAAAAGGGCAGGCGTAAATCCTTTGGGTAAAAAAACAGCTAGAAAAGTTAGAGGCAGAAATAAATATATGTTTCAGAAATATAAGTTTAAAATAAAATAGAAAGAAATATTTATGGTGGAGTAAAAACATGCTTTAAAAATGTTGCTTTAAATACAAGAACTAGAAATACATGAAGTGGAAAAAGGGGAAAAGGAAATAAAAGGGCAGGTGTAAATCCTTTGGGTAAAAAAACAGCTAGAAATGTTAGAGGCAGAAATAAATGATTGTTTCAGAAATACAAGGGTTAAAAATAAGTCAGCATAAAAGCAAGAAGAAAAGTAAAAATAAAAGTGTAAGTTTAAATATATATTTTTTGATGAATAATTGATGAATTGTTGAAGAAATATCTTATTTTTATTATTTTGTCACATTAAATGGCACACAAATTAATATTATTAGACACTTTTCTTAAGCCATTTTATATTATTAAGTCCTTCATTTATTTCTGTGTGTATTTTTAATTATGGCAGGATTGGTCCTCCATACCCTGTATCTCAGAGAATAGACTTTAAAATCCTTCTGTTAGTCTATAAATCCCTGAATTAGCACCTAAATCCATCACAGACTTGTTATCAGGGCATCAACCCTCCAGACCACTCAGGTCTTCTGGCTCCAGCCTGCTCTGCAGAACCAGAACCAGAACCAGACATGGAGAAGCAGCATTTAGTTTCTATTTATCTGGAACAAACGTCCAGAAAACTGTAAAAGTGCGGAAAGCCTGAGTTCTTTTAAATCAAGATTAAAAACACATTTGTTTAGGATTGCCTTTGACTGTTTTAGTTAACTGAATCACCACTTCTTTGTTCTAATTTCTATCTACATTTTATTCCTACTTGCTTTTATTCTGTTTTAATTAGCTATATTTTAATCATGTAAAACACTTTGCATTGTCCCTGTACTGAATTGTGCTATATAAATAAATTGGCCTTGCCTTGCCTTAGACAACTCCTATTTGCTGATAAGACAAAGATCAGAATGTTTGCTAACTAAAAGGAAGTTCTTAGAACTCTCCCTAGAATAAAAACTATGAAAGGTACACAGACAGAGTTTGGTGGGACCTACAAGTACCTCGGTGAAGAGATTTTGTGAAACCTTTAATTTAAGTCACATATTGAACATGTTGTAAAGAAGTTAAAGATCAAACTAGGATTTTTCTTTAGAAACATGTTTTGCTTTTCTTTCAGTGCAAGGAAGCATCTTAATGACCTTCCAGCCTCTGTTAGATTAATGTGGTGTAGTTTATATGAAGCATTAGCCACCTCACCACATGTGTTGGATGCTGTCTGCCATGAAACATTGCAGTTTAAATCTGTCACTCATCACTACACTTTATGTTCTGTACCTGTTGGGGTTACAGCGGCAAAACATTCAATTCAGTTAAATTTTATTTATTTAGCGCCAATTCACAACATGACATCTCAAGGCACTTTCCAAATTCAAATCAAATCCTCCAGGTTGGTGAGAAAGTTTCCTCTCTAAGGAAACCCAGCAGGTTGCATCAAGTCTCTCCAAGCAGCATTCACTCCTCCTGAAAGAGCGTAGAGCCACAGTGGACAGTCGTCTGCATTGTTGATGGCTTTGCAGCAATCCCTCATACTGAGCATGCATGAAGCGACAGTGGAGAGGAAAACTCCCCTTTAACAGGGAGGAGAACCTCCAGCAGAACCAGAACCTCCTATAGCAGCATAACTATAGAGGTAGCTCAGGGTAACATGAGCCACTCTGACTAGAAGCTTTGTCACAAAGGAAAGTTTTAAGATTAGTCTTAAAAGTAGACGGGGTGTCTGCCTCATGGACCAAAACTGGGAGTTGGTTCCACAGGAGAGGAGCCTGATAGCTAAAGGATCTGCCTCCCATTCTACTTTTAGAGACTCTAGGAACCACCAGCAGACCTGCAGTCTGAGAGCGAAGTGCTCTGTTAGGAACATACGGGGGGACTAGTTTTTCAGCATCACTCCTGGACAGAATGTTTCTAATTTTGGCGATATTCCGGAGGTGAAAAAAGGAAACTCTGGAAACCTGTTTAATATGGGATTTAAATGACATGTCTTGATCAAAGATAACACCAAGATTTTTGACTTTATTACCAGAGGCCAAGTTAATGCCATCCAGATTAAGTGATTGATTAAGAACTTTATTTTTTGAGGACTCTGGTCCAAAGATTAAAACTTTGGTCTTGTCAGAATTTAAAAGCAGAAAATTTAAAGTCACCTAAGTTTTGATGTCATCAAGACATGACATGATCTATCTATCTATCTATCTATCTATCTATCTATCTATCTATCTGTCTATCTGTCTATCTGTCTATCTGTCTATCTATCTATCTATCTATCTATCTATCTATCTATCTATCTATCTATCTATCTATCTATCCATCCATCCATCCATCCATCTATCCATCTATCCATCCATCCATCCATCCATGGATGGATGGATGGATGGATGGATGGATAACTTAAATAATCTTAAGGTTTTCTAGTTGTTTAGCTCTGAATCAACAGAGATAATTCCTGTTGGGCCGGCTACGTTTATTTGCCAGTGCAAAGTCATTAAGGCCGCCTACTCTCAGGTTTACAAATGACATTGATTATCTTTTCCTCCTGATGGCATGGGTTATTTGGATCATTAAGACTCCTTGATACGTGTAGTCCACGGCGTACTATTTTAGCATGTAAATGAGAAACCTATGCAGTCTGGTGGGCCCTCAGCAGGTGTTGCCTTCAGCCCAGATCCAGAGCAAAGCAGCAGTCTAAAACAGCTTCAGCTCAGACTGGACTGGTAGGATTACTTGAGAAGTGCACATTTTAAATGCTATAATGTAGATCTTATCTGTTAAAAGGGCACAAGGGTAATTGAATGAAATGTATTTTGTTGAGAAACTTTGTACTTAAGGCCAATTTGAATTTAAATCATAATGGTCTAACAATCAGCTGTAATGCCTACAGGCATAAGGTGTACACTATCAAACCAGCAACCCACCGTCTCACTCGTTGTGTTCTTGGGGAAGACGTGTCAACCGCTTTGCCTGCTGCCGGTGGTCAGAGGGCCCATCGGTGCAGACTGTATGGCAGCTCCGCTCTGTAGGTCTTCCCCAGGGCAGCTACAGCCGATGTCAGTGTGTGAATGGGTGAATGACTAAATGTAGTGTGAATGGGTGAATGACTGAATGGAGTGTGAATGGGTGAATGAGTGAATGTAGTGAGAATGTGTGAATGACTGAATGGAGTGTGAAGTGCTGTTCAAGTGTAGACCGTTTACCATTTAATACATTCTGCTGAGAGAGAATGGGATGCACACACCAGTATCAGTCTGGCAAAAGCCTTGTTAAATTTTTTTTATGTCATGCAGGTGCAGATGAGTCACTTTATTGAGAAAGGGAGGAGCAAGTCAAACAAAACAACATGTAGTGATGCTGGAAATAGTAAAGACCTGCTGTAGTTCATTTGTCTGAGCCATCAAGTAGACATCAGTGAATTTAGTCACTGTGACATCAATAAAGTCTTTCTTATCTTATCAAAGTCCATGGCTGAAAACGAGTCCCAAGTTTTTTAATGACCCTGCATGTGAATGGTCCTATACACATTAACTTAACTCATTCCTCTCTATTACACTTTTGAAATGTCTGATTTTCATATCACTAACCAACATCTGCTTTGAAGTTTTTTCTTGGAACTATGCTGATATGTATCCATGCTATGAATGTCCAGGAGAGGTTTAAGGAGAAACCAATATTTCCACATCAGGATCCAACCCTACTGTCCTGTCAGGCTGAAACACTGATGGAGCTTTGATGAAGAGCAAAATCTCAGGCTACTTCTGGAACACTTAAAGAACAGGTTTAAGTGTTTAAATAGTTTAAATAAAGTGTAGCCGTATCATTTCTTTCCTAGAAAAACTGAAATAGAATGTTTCATAGAAGCGTTCTGTCAGTTCCTTGAAACCAGCTGATCCTGCTTTGCACGCCTTATTGTTTGTTCATGTGTAATGCTGCAGGATATTTGAATGGATTTTTCATACAGCTCAGGCCAAGCTCAAGAACTGTGAGCTACATCTGGCCTGTAGTTATATATTACACAGCCTGCGAGACAATGACAGATATCTATTTCTAACACCAACAGTCAGGTGATACTCTGCTCTCACCAGCAACACTAAATCTTCTCTCATGCCCTACAATAGCAGTTTGCTGCTGAACATGGTGAAGGAATGACAAAGCAGGTCAGCACTGCGGGGTTCTCAGTTGCCCAGTTAGATAAATGCATAGTGAGTTCTATGCAGCACTTAGCTGATTTTGAAGATCAAAATATATAATGCGGATTAGTGAGGCCCTTGTCTGGATTCTGGACTCCTCCACCTGCCGAGCTGTCTTTCTGTTCATGCAGAGCTCAACGTCGCTGCTGTGAGCTGCACCTGTTCCTCAGACCCAACGCAGCAGAACTGCTGCTCAGCCGCCTGGACACTCAGAAGTTTAGAGGTCTGCCTAAAAAAGTGGATCAGAACGCTGCAGCTGATCCAGAACCTGCTGCCCGCGTCCTCACTAAGACTAAGAACGTAGAGAACATGGACCCGGTTCTGAAGTCCTCACTAAGACTAAGAACGTAGAGAACATGGACCCGGTTCTGAAGTCCTCACTAAGACTAAGAACGTAGAGAACATGGACCCGGTTCTGAAGTCCTTCCACTAAGACTAAGAACGTAGAGAACATGGACCTGGTTCTGAAGTCCTCACTAAGACTAAGAACGTAGAGAACATGGACCCGGTTCTGAAGTCCTTCCATGGCTCCCTGGATCTCAGAGAATAGACTTTAAAATCCTTCTGTTAGTCTATAAATCCCTGAATTAGCACCTAAATCCATCACAGACTTGTTATCAGGGCATCAACCCTCCAGACCACTCAGGTCTTCTGGCTCCAGCCTGCTCTGCAGAACCAGAACCAGAACCAGACATGGAGAAGCAGCATTTAGTTCCTATGCTCCACTGATCTGGAACAAACTTCCAGAAAACTGTAAAAGTGCTGAAAGCCTGAATTCCTTTAAATCAAGATTAAAAACACATTTGTTTAGGATTTTAATTGTTCTAGTTAAACTGTTTTAGTTCAACTTTGTAGTCCAACTGTGTTTAATATTTTGTTTTAGTTTCCATTTCCCATGTTTTATTTTGTTTCAATTTTTTTTGTTTTATTTTCCTATCTTTTAATTATGTAAAGCACTTTGCATTGTCTCTGTACTAAAATGTGCTATATAAATAAATTTGCCTCACCTTGCCTAGTGGCATTTATTCAGTGTCACGTTCACAGAGTTTGTTTTGGCCACTAACTTCTCTCTCTCTCCAGGTTCCTGTGTGCACCACACTGAGCTCATCCTGACTGTTTTAAATAAATCATTGTTGTCCACGCCGGTTGTTTGGCAGAATTATCGGGTCCAAGTTCAATCCTAGTGGTCCTCTTGTGTCTTTCTGCTAATGGCCATTAACACGAAGAGTCCCACCTCTGCTGGGGACCACATGCTGGCAGGAAGCTCCCATCATCCCACTGCTGTGAATAGGGGGTTTTCACTGACGTCACTGGCCAACTTCCGGTCCGCCATATTGGGTGGCACACTTCCTTATCTCTAGTTGTCGTACACGTATTATCGTATCGCGAATGGATAAGTACGCCAGCACGCTAGAGCGACCAGATAAGGACGTATACCTGAGGAAATGTTCCGTGATCGACCATATGGACCCGTATGCCCTCCACGGTGCCTTGTTTAGCCGTAATCCAGATGATTGGCCAAATGTAGAGCACGGCGACATAGTGCATTACCTGGTGTTCGGTGAAAACCCTCTGCACACTCTTGAGGAAATGAGAGCTTACAAGGGTCTAGAGGCTCACAACCAGTTCACATCTGGTTATGTACATCAAGGAAATCGCCATCATACGTGGACGGGTGAGTTTTAATAAGATGGTAAAAATGTAAACAATCCGACGCAAATGTGTCGCATGCTTCTGCGGTGGCTGACGGCCGGCGGTGCGCGAAGGCGCTTGGCTGCAGGGCCGATCGACGCCGCTCGCGGCTTTAATTGTTTAAGCAGAACAGTGACCAGCGCAAAATTAAGTTGTATTTACCGTATTGGCGCCGGTAGGAGCTGCAGATCATAAAGCCAGCAAACAGTGGGAACACAGCAACTCGTTCAAAGGTAAGCTGCGCTCAGACGGGCTCTGGCCCATGCTAGTTTAGTAGCTGCTAACCGCCAGTGCTAACAACCACTCGCGCATGTAATGTACTTTTAACTTGCTGCTATGTGTTTCAAACGTTTAGAACACACTCTCATTGACATCGGGATACTGTGGAAAGTTATGTTCGGCCGACTTACAGCCGCGATCCAAGCGAGCCGACGACTCTTTGTTATCGCTAACAGTTGTTCTCCGTGGTTGCGCCTCCAGGCAGGAAAGCGGTGGAAAATTAATCTGTTTCTATGTTTTTCCCATGGCGATCATGTGTTGCGCTGTTACAGCCCACAATACAGCAACGGTTTACCATGGTTGAAATCAAGTTAAGGTGAAATTAATCAAATTAAAACACGGCTGAGAGAGGGAGTACAGTACGCGGTAGTAATAGGCAGTAGAGGCGGCGGAGGCAGTCAACACGACAGCCGCGGAAAGTAATAAGTCATAACGCCCAAGCCCTATTATTAATATATTCTTCTTACATGTTTTAAATACTTAACAGTTAATTACCTGTGACAAAGTGAGCACCGCAGACTCTGGCGTATTCCAGCTTAACACCGTCCAAATCGGACCTGGATATCCGTGTCAGCCATAGGTGACGGCGTTGTTCAGACAGCTGTTTTGTTTTTTCACACTGATTCACTATTACGGCTGGTAGGCGATAGAAAGAGCGTTGATCTCCACCTCCACGGGCCGTGCAACCAACCATTAAACACGTTTTCCCCATTGTTCACTTCCAATACTGCCTAAGGCGTAATGCAATGCAGGTCAACGGTGCGAAACGACTGCCACCCAATATGGCGGACGCGCTGAGTAGTCACGTGAGCGTGACGTCAGCTGAAAACCCCCTATTGTCTCAGATGATAAAAACAGGGCTTGGTTAAAGATTTAATCGCTGCATCAAGTTTAAGGTCAATGTCCGGTCTCACACCCAGGTTTGCTGCTGTCTGAGTGAAATGGTCTGAAAACGGACCCAGATCAGCGTGAACGTTAAAAACATCCCCGGGCCTATAAGAGACAATAGCTCAGTTCTTTGTTTATTAAAATGAAAAACATTCCACAACATCCACGCTTTCATTTCAACAACACAATCCAGAATGTAAATTATGGATTACTGCTTTCCCTGTTTTCACTGACATATAAATCTGGCTGTCATCAACATAGAAATAACAGGCAACACCATATTTACAGAGAATAGAGCCAAGAGGAAGTAAAAAGAGTGAAAAGCTTAAAGGCCAGAGTATGGAGCCGTAAGTCACTCTACATGTAAGGTGTGCTACCGATGACTTAGCAGAAACGAACAAAACACTAAACTTTGTCCCTGTTAAATAAGATTTAAACCAATCTAGAGCAACTCCATGAATGCCCATCCATTCTCATAGGGAGTTAAAAGGATGTGATGTTCCACTGTGTTGACTCCTGGGTGCTGGTGAAGATTCTCAGTCATCAGGTCACGGTCATTCCAAAAAAAGTAAAAAAAACAAAGCAACTGGACTTATTTTTTAGTTGAAGACGTTTCGCTTCCTCTCCAGGAAGCTTTCTTAATAAAAAAAAAACGAGAAAGCTTCCTGGAGAGGAAGCGAAACGTCTTCAACTAAAAAACGAGTCCAGTTGCTTTGTTTCTTTACTTTTTTGGAATTGACTCCTGGGTGTTTTATTTTGAGTCACATGACTTTTTCATGGCTGTTCCTGAGGACCAAACCAATGAACTGCCCCTCAGGGACAATAACACATCAACAGGCCCTTTTGTGATTGCTATGATCATTTTCATGTTTGCATGTGCTACTATTTTCATGGTTCAATGACCTTAGAGTGTTTTTCCTTCTGGCATAATTTCCAGTTCTATCTTAAGTACACTTAAAACCTCAACCCTGCTCTATAAGGCATATCATCCATCTGTTGGTTTACTGTGTCTAACACGGTGAGCACTTTCAGCAGGGAAAAGCAGGAGTAGTTAAGAAAAACTTCTGCTCCTGAGTTCAGCAGTCTGAAACAAGCTTCCTGATCAGTGATTCTTGTAAAGTTGCTGTGCAAAGGGGAAAGCTCTGTGAAGTGATCCCCGGGGTCGACCTAAAGGACGTTGGCCCAGTAATAGGGGGTTTTCAGCTGACGTCACGCTCACGTGACTACTCAGCGCGTCCGCCATATTGGGTGGCAGTCGTTTCGCACCGTTGACCTGCATTGCATTACGCCTTAGGCAGTATTGGAAGTGAACAATGGGGAAAACGTGTTTAATGGTTGGTTGCACGGCCCGTGGAGGTGGAGATCAACGCTCTTTCTATCGCCTACCAGCCGTAATAGTGAATCAGTGTGAAAAAACAAAACAGCTGTCTGAACAACGCCGTCACCTATGGCTGACACGGATATCCAGGTCCGATTTGGACGGTGTTAAGCTGGAATACGCCAGAGTCTGCGGTGCTCACTTTGTCACAGGTAATTAACTGTTAAGTATTTAAAACATATAAGAAGAATATATTAATAATAGGGCTTGGGCGTTATGACTTATTACTTTCTGCGGCTGTCATGTTGACTGCCTCCGCCGCCTCTACTGCCTATTACTACCGCGTACTGTACTCCCTCTCTCAGCCGTGTTTTAATTTGATTAATTTCACCTTAACTTGATTTCAACCATGGTAAACCGTTGCTGTATTGTGGGCTGTAACAGCGCAACACCTGATCGCCATGGGAAAAACATAGAAACAGATTATTTTTCCACCGCTTTCCTGCCTGGAGGCGCAACCACGGAGAACAACTGTTAGTGATAACAAAGAGTCGTCGGCTCGCTTGGATCGCGGCTGTAAGTCGACCGAACATAACTTTCCACAGTATCCCGATGTCAATGAGAGTGTGTTCTAAACGTTTGAAACACATAGCAGCAAGTTAAAAGTACATTACATGCGCGAGTGGTTGTTAGCGCTAACGGTTAGCATGTGCTAACCCGTCTGAGCACAGCTTACCTTTGAACGAGTTACAGAGATAACAAAGGGATCGTCGGCTCGCTTGGATCGCGGCTGCAAGTCGACCGAACATAACTTTCCACAGTATCCCGATGTCAATGAGAGTGTGTTCTAAACGTTTGAAACACATAGCAGCAAGTTAAAAGTACATTACATGCGCGAGTGGTTGTTAGCGCTAACGGTTAGCATGTGCTAACCCGTCCGAGCGCAGCTTACCTTTGAACGAGTTGCTGTGTTCCCACTGTTTGCTGGCTTTATGATCTGCAGCTCCTACCGGCGCCAATACGGTAAATACAACTTAATTTTGCACTGGTCATTGTTCTGCTTAAATAATTAAAGCCGCGAGCGGCGTCGATCGGCCCTGCAGCCAAGCGCCTTCGCGCACCGCCCGCCGCCGGCCGCCAGCCACCGCAGAAGCATGCGACACATTTGCGTCGGATTGTTTACATTTTTACCATCTTATTAAAACTCACCCGTTCACGTATGATGGCGATTTCCTTGATGTACATAACCAGATGTGAACTGGTTGTGAGCCTTTAGACCCTTGTAAGCTCTCATTTCCTCAAGAGTGTGCAGAGGGTTTTCACCGAACACCAGGTAATGCATCTGGATTACGGCTAAACAAGGCACCGTGGAGGGCATACGGGTCCATATGGTCGATCACGGAACATTTCCTCAGATATACGTCCTTATCTGGTCGCTCTAGCGTGCTGGCGTACTTATCCATTCGCGATACGATAATACGTGTAAGACAACTAGAGATAAGGAAGTGTGCCACCCAATATGGCGGACCGGAAGTTGGCCAGTGACGTCAGTGAAAACACCCTATTGGCTAAAGTTAAACCTTTTCTTCCATGGCATCATCTTGTGATTTTAATTCATGCTTTTGTTAAGACTTGTTTAGATTACTGTAATGGTCTTTATGTTGGGCTGAGCCAGTCTTTAATTAACCGACTGCTGCTGGTTCAAAACACTGATACAAAGAAACGAGAACTTATCACTCCTGCTTTGGCGTCTCTACAGTGGCTTCCAGTTCAATTCCGAGTAGATTTTAAAGGGGAAGTCCAGTCAACAAGGAAAAATCAGGGGACTGTTAGCTATAACTAAAACTAATACATTTGTGGTTATTTAATGAACTCATCTTTAATCAATAAGAAAATAAAAACATAAATTGTCGTCTGAATCACTGTGTATGGGGGCTGACATTACTGCCCATATTTGGGCAGTAAGGGCCGTCTGACATCACATCCTGTGACGTGGAAAAGCGGAGCAGCGACAGCATTTCTCTCCGCTTTCCATGCAAAGTCAATAGGAGCCGTTCTACATAGCTGCGATCATCAACAATTTTTTCGGATTTCCAGAGGACTTCACCGCTGACATTCCCAAGAGCTTTTGCTGAAGCAACAATGCCCACGTACATGGCCATCGGATGTTCCAACACAACTGGTAAAAGTGGAAAAAACATTGCTTATTTCAACTTCCTGATTCATGAGCCACCGGGCTCGTTGCTGGATTGCCAACTTGAACAGAGCGGATTTGCCATCTAACTTCTGGCCAGAGAGAAAACACGTCATATGCAGCAACCATTTTGAAGAAGAATGTTTTTAACATGACATGAGAGCGAGGATATTCGGTAAGTTATTTTTTATTTTAGAATTTTTTATTTAGAATTTGCGGGGATGGTTACCGACCAGAGGGGCGGAGGGATACCACATGTGATGTGGTATCCCTCCGCCCCAGCAT
Source organism: Fundulus heteroclitus (assembly GCF_011125445.2). Classification (NCBI taxonomy): domain Eukaryota; kingdom Metazoa; phylum Chordata; class Actinopteri; order Cyprinodontiformes; family Fundulidae; genus Fundulus; species Fundulus heteroclitus. The sequence continues at coordinate 39,545,909 of NC_046381.1, forward strand.
GTGCTGGAACGCTCTTATATTTTAATGTTTATACAATAATGACCACCTGCCCTATTTACTAGAGGGCAAATATAACTCAAGTCAATTCAGTGCGATCTCTCCTCTGCCGCAGCGGCGGTAAAGTCGTGCTGCGGCGGAGCGCGCGCACACACACACACACACACGCGCGTATATATATATATATATATATATATATATATATATATCTTGGGGGGCCCGACTGAGTTTGCACTGGAAATAGGTACGCTGGATTCCGTCAAAAGTCCGGTTTCTGTCAAGAAACTCTTCTAAAAAAATCCATATCGCTATCAGATGATGATAGCTCCACGGAGCTCTCATCACTGTCACTAAGTACTTCATCACTCTCTGCTTCGTACAGAGCACCAGTCGTCGCCATGTTGGAAAATAGTGCGCTGTGACAAACAGCGTTGAAACTTGCTCAACTGCGGGTCCGCTGAGTGACGTCACAAAATGGGAGGTGACAGTACTATTCTTGACCAAGATGGATTCCTCCACATAAACATGATTAAATGAAAATTATTCTTAATTAAAAAAAAACATATAATTTATTGCACAGTATGTAGTAGTTTTATATTTAAAGTGCTTTCAGCAGTTTGAATTCTGATTTTGACCGGACTTCTCCTTTAAAGTTTTTATAATAAAAATATATTAGTATATATTCAATTGTTTTATCTATTTTGATCAGTTTATTCTGATGTTTTATTAATTGGTTCTAGTTCTTTTGTAATTCTGCTTGCTAGAATTGGCAGGGGTATTACTACATTTTATTAGGTTTTATCGCTATGCAGCACGTTGGTCAGCCTGGCGTAATAATATGAAGTACAATGAACCAATGATTGTTTTTCAAAGAGCTTCGTACAAAAGTAAAGCCAATGCAGTTCAAACAAAGAGAAAAAAGTTTGCTGCCAAGTTCCTGCTTTTGCAAATAAAAGACAAAAAGCATTGAACAAACAAAAAAGGAAACTCCAGAGCATTATTATAATGAGTATATTATAACGTAAAGTGAATGCAATCGATGGAGCTAAATACCCCGGTTAAAGGAGCACAATCTGTCCCTTCACTATTTTCTTATTTTTTCTTATTATTATTTTTTATAGTTTCCTGCCTGGCATTGTAGCAATTAAAATTGTTGTCGTAATGCCAAAAAGAGCCCAACATATTTCACTTTCACACGCGGAGCCTTACTGCTTTCGCCATATTGCTCCGCTTGATTTTTACGTGCATGAAGCTTTATTATAATGAATGCAGGGAAAATTTCCTGTTGTCTGTTCACTTTAGCGGATCTTATAAACTAAGTTGATGCATTTTCCAAATGTTTGTCCAAATTTGTTGTTTCTGGCTTATTGCTTCTTTAATAAAAACCGTAACTGCACAAGGAAGTATCAGGTGCCCAACTAGGAAACCTAAAAGAGGAAACTGCACCAAGGTGTAAAACTAAACCTGCTGTGGTTGGTTCACATTTGAATGGCGAAGGGAACAGATAGCTGCAGCCAGGGGAACACTTCATCATCAGCAGCTGTTCAAAATGCTGAAAACTGCCTTTAAACTCTTGGTGCTCTCTGCTGCCTGCAGCCTGGCGGGGCTTACTGCCTTTTTATTCTACAACAGAAACAGGAGCTTACCTTTCATCACTGCAGCGCAAAACGCGCTAAAATGGGAAAATAAAGCTTCCTTCAGAACAGAGAAGACACCTGCAGCCCCGGAGGTCGGCCTGCAGACGTCAGCAGCGCCAGCAGGGCCCCTGCAGCCCTGCCCCGACGTGCCCCCCAACCTCCAGGGAGTTCTCCGTGTGGAGTTCAGCACCAACCGGAGCCTGGAGGACGTCCGGCAGCGGCTCGGTCCGGTCCTTCAGGACGGAGGACGGTACAAGCCCGCGACCTGTGTGGCCAAACAGAAGGTAGGCGCGTGTCTGAACGAAGGGGGGGGGGGGTTTCATTTAAAGTTAAACTTTTACAGCAATTCATAAGTTAGTTAAAAGTCTGACAGCGATATAATATTAAAGTATAAACTATCAGGTTTAAATAAAATAAAGTAACATGGATGGGAAATGATCATTGGACCAGAAACTTTTTAGATTCATTTCACATATTTTCGGAAATTATCTGATGTAAATACTGCGACAAAAAAAAAAAAAAAAAAAAAAAAAAAACTCTGAAATGGCCACACTTTAAAACAAACTTATTTGATATTTAAACTACGTTATTTTCTGACATCATAAAGCCAGAAATAGGAAAAAAAACTCTGAGGTTTGCTGAGTTTTGCATTAGATATTTGCTAGAAAGTGCCAGAAGTCTAAGGTTGAAGTGGTAAAATTAGGAGATGCGCTTGTGGATCTTCCCCACAGTGAAAGTGGCGGCTATGCGGGCTCTTTTCCGCGGTGAAGTTAGTTTGAGGCTCCGCAGCTTCAGCGGCGTCTGCCTCCTGTTGAAGCCGACACAGGGAGGCTGATCTGGGGCTGCCGCTCTCAGTCTGCTCGCTCCTACTACCGCCGCGGTTCGCTTAGGGACCGTCCATAAAGTTCCAAACACTCTTCAGAAACAAAAATTAATAACTTTCATATCTAGTTAACCAGTGACACGAAATTATAAACAGATCATTTTAACAGACTAGACAAATTAAGCACACTGCTTTAGCTCCCATTTAAAACCTTTTCTGTTTTGTATGTATTTTTATTATCAAAATTTACAGTTTTGTATGAATTTTTATTATCATTTTATTTTCTTCCGTAGCTTCCAGGTTATATGACCAATGTACGCCAACATTGCCTTAAACCATTCTAGACTAACAGATGAGGCACACTGCTTTTTTAAAAAAATCTAATTTTAAAGCATTTTCTATTTTTTATGAATTTCGATAATCAATATTCACCATGTTTCTTTAATAGCCTTCATGTCATGTGAGCAATTGACACAAAAAGCATCTTAGATCATCCTACTTGACTTGATAGATGACCACATTTTATTGCATTTTCTATTTTTTATGAATGTTTATTATCTTAATTGATGATTCATCCATTGATTTATAATGCCTGGTCACTGGCTGTTCAGCCTTTTACCTTCAGGTTGAGGCTACAGAGTAGCAATAAAGGACCACCACAGAAACAAATGGAAATGCTGTTGATTTCATTGCTGTGAATTTGTCCAGTTTAACTGGAAAACAGTCAGTCACAACATGAATATGAAAATCATTTCATTTCTGACAGCATTCATTTTTCCTCCACTCCATGACCAAGTCACGTTCGCACACGTTCGCACACGAGATGTCATCATTTGTCACAGACTGTGTTGCTCCTGAGCCTAAAACTCCGTTGTGTCATGCACACACGAGGGCTTAAAAACAAGGTTTTTAGACAGTTAATAGCAATAAGAACAGGATCTGATTCAGTCTATTAAAAAAAAAAACACTATTTAGCCAATTGTAATAATTGGAATAAACTCATTTTATAACATTGCAGTAAATGTTATTGGACAGGCATCCCAAGAAATGAAAAATAATTTTAAAATAATTGAAATTTGATAGAGGAATACTTTATGTTATCCCGAACATTTTCAATTGTAAGACTTTTTTGAAATGTCTGTGATAAATTTGTCCTTATTAAAAAGATAAGTCTCCATTTTCATCATGCATCTGTGACAGTGGGTCAAATCGTTCATGAATTGCAGGGGGGCACACAAAATTAATCCAGGGGTCGTTAATGGCACCATAGCTGCACTTTGAACCCCACACCTGCATGCTGAGCTGGAGATTTCGCCTTTGCACTCAGATGTGTTGGACACATTTAAAACATGCAGGACACTGTCCCTCATGGACATGGGTTTGACAACTCTGATGTAAAAGTGTGCAGGAAAAGTCTGGTGTAAAACATGCTAGTGAATGGAAGCAGCTAAAAGTACTACTTTTTAAAAACTAAATTATTCTGTGTTTACTTGAGCGTGCAATTGTGATTTTTACGTAATCTGGCACAAAAAAATCAACGAGGCCCCCTTGTTTGTGTCAATTTATAATTATTAATATTTTATTACTATAAATAAAAAATAAGAGCAGCTATATTTAGATAATTAACTGCAATTACTTCTAAAGATGTAGGAACCCTCTGGGCCACAGCAAGACAAGCTGGATGCAGGAATGATTGAATCCTTGTTGTGTGATGCCAGTTGTGACCATGATGCGTGAAATTCTGCACAGATTTTGTATTTTAACGTTACTTTACGTCGTCCTTCAAGGTGGCCATCATCATCCCATTCAGAAATCGGCATGAACACCTGAAACACTGGCTGCATTTCCTCCATCCCATCCTGATACGGCAGCAGCTGGACTACGGCGTGTACATAATCAACCAGGAGGGAGACAGCGTGTTTAACCGGGCCAAACTGATGAATATCGGACACGTTGAAGCCCTGAAGGAGTATGATTATGACTGCTTTGTCTTTTCTGACGTAGACCTGGTACCTCTCGATGACCGAAACCTCTACAGATGTTCTGATAACCCAAGACACCTTTCTGTTGCTGTAGACAAGTTTAACTTCATATTACCCTACGCCACCATCTTTGGTGGCGTCTCAGCGATCTCCAAGGAGCAGTTTTTGAAAGTCAACGGCTTTTCAAATACGTTCTGGGGCTGGGGGGGTGAGGACGACGATCTGTCCCAGCGGCTCTATTTCAAGGGAATGTCCATATCCAGACCAGATTCTCTCATAGGAAGGTACAAGATGATCAAGCATGGAAGAGATTTGCACAACAATCCTAATCCACAAAACGTTCATAAACTGAAAGAAACGGCTTATAATATGAACACAGATGGCCTTAATTCTCTAAGTTATACAATCAGGGAGATCAAGAAGGATTTATTATACACTTTTATTACTGTAGATGTTCATGCTCCAGCAGGCTGATTGCCTGTTATGGATCCTGCTCTTCAGTTCAGTTAATATTCATTCAAGTTTATTTCTCATAATTTAGATTTTGAATATAAACAAAAGTCAACATAAAAAAAAAAAAACTGTAGGAGCAAAACCAAAGATAACTTTCTCAGGGTTGGTCAATCCCACAATCCCGCAGTGTAAGACGGGGGATTGCTGGTGTGTGTGTGTGTGTGTGTGTGTGTGTGTGTGTTTAATGAGACACTCAAATGTTATGAAATTCAATTAACTCCACACTGAAAACAGTTGCATTAAGTTGTGTACTTTGCAGCAAGCATATGGTGACAGTGGACAGGAAGCCCCTGCTTTTAACAGGTAGAAGGAGCGAGCAGAACCAGTCACAAGACCGGACCATCTGCAGTCACTAAGTGTGCATCACAGGTGACACATTTTGTTGATGGATCTTCCTCCTCAGTTCTTCATATTCAGACCCAACTCATTCTGCTTTTTTCTAGATTTGCCAACATACATCCAAGCTAAGAAACAGAGTTGAAACCTTTATTTTAAGCATTACTTTTCACGCAATTAGACAAAGAAATAATATATTAAATTGACAATAACGTCAAATCAGTAAGCGGATTAATAGCTCTATATTTATAGAAAAGTGAAGGAAAACGAGATTGCAATAAGTCACATTTTGCTCATTATCTTGGTTTCTAAAGTTTTTTTTTCTGTTTCATTGTATAAATAACTCTAGGAATGTATTTACATCTATTCCCAAAACCTTGATTTCTGTTTATTCAATAATCTATTCAACAACTACCATGAGAGTTTTTCTCAGAAAAAACACATTGTGATGGATTTAGAATTAAGCTAAATCTAAAGTGCACTTTAGCGAATTAAACAAATCACTGAGATGATATAATGTGATTAAAAAACAAAGAGTCACATCTTAGATCAGTATTTTTATATAATTTCAAACCTTAACTAAATGAGTGTCAATGTGCTTTTAATGGGAAAATAAACAGGACTGTTAGGTATTTTCTTCACAGTATCGCCCCCTTGTGGACATACAGCAACTGTGCACATAAAAACTTCAAACTCAGCTTAATGAGCTCCGTGCAGGTTTACAATTCACTGAAGAAGGAAACTTTATATTTTTTATTGCTCCCAGAAAGGTAAAAATCTCGCGTACTGTATAGAGATTATGGGTCAGCAGCTATGGGATCGCTTATAAGCTAAAAAACTGTAGATATTTGTGATGTTACTCTTTGAAGGAAGATTTTTTTTGACAAGTAAACTGATTGTTGGTTATTATACTGTGCTTTTTTCAAAACACTTGATATATAATTCAGCTGAAATGGATTCTGATGTTATAAGTAACATTTAATGTAGTTGACTAATGTTTTTAGTGTTTCCAAAAATGTGCATTTCAAGTGTAATAAAAAATATTTTATAAAATCCCATTTTACATATCTATGTTTCAAAACAACACATTTGCACACATCTTTGTTTTGCCTTGTGAGACTCAATAGTTGTGGTAAAGGAAAAGCCACATTAGCTGTTTCACAAAAAAAAAAAAAAAACAATGTTGTCCCTGAGCTGATTCAGCACGTGTTAAAATATAACACATGGTGTGTTGTTAACTCATCAGCTTCAGGAGTGCAGAATTTCTGCAGTAGCAAAGATTTATTCTGGTCTTTGGTTGTGGTTCCCACCACCAGCCATGTTCATGCAGACGGCGTCCAGATTATCTGCTGCAGAAAGATGACTCCAGCATATCTGTAGCCAGTCTGCTGAGGGAGGTCCAAACGTTCTGTGCCTGAACGTTAAGATAAGAGATTGCCTTATTGTCCCACAATGTAAAAAATTCAGTTGTGACAGTGATAGACAAGAGTTACACACAATAAGAAGCAATGAAAAAAAAACAAGCCTGTCTAATCTAGGGTTAGTTTTAAAGAAACAGCAAGTGTAAAAATAAAACATAAATACCAGAGTCGATACTGCACAGTTATTGATATTGCATACTCAGATAAAAAAGAAGAAATATTCAAGTTAAACGTTGGAAAAACTCCAGCCTATCTGCAGAACTTGAGATACGTGAGCGTTAATATGCACAACATTACAACAGCATGTTAAAGTAGCTCTACTGCTCCTTCCTCCTAATGAAAGCACAGATTCACCAGAGAAGCAGCAGAGAAGAGGTCAGAGCCAGTCTAGAGGAGGTCTTCAGAGAAACTGCCACTCTTTTCAGGGTGATCATCCACACACACATGACCACAGCAGAAGCTCAGATGTTCTTCTCCACCCTTAAAAGGGTAAAGAAGTTTTCTCAGAACCAGAAGAGGCTGAGTGGAACCAGATTGGTGAAATGACAGATTATATTCCAGCAGTTAAAGGAGAGGAAAGTAAAATGTGTGTTCAGGTAGAGTTTCTGTTGGTGCTGTAGTCTCTGATCAGCAGGGCACCTTTAATCTCCAGTCAATCAATGTAATGAAGTTAGACGGCTTTAGAAAAGCTGACTTTGTGAAAGATGAATTGCTGATGACTGAACATTTCCATCCTAATCTAACACGTGCAGTGCACCTTTTTTGCACATTAAAACATTGAAATTAAAAAGTCAGCTCCACCAGGGGTTGGAGTTATAAGGAGTTTCTTCTGCACTCCTCAAACACTTCCAGCAGCTCACCAGTGAAGGTAGGACATGCAGACATTTATTATTACCTTATAAAACTTTACACACTCTTATGTGATCAAAGACTGGGAAGTAGCTGTTTGCTAAGTTTATTAAATGTTTAATCTTTATAATCAAAACCTGTTTTTATTTTGATATAATGGACAGCGTCAGTTTATGAAATATTAATGTAATCTACTTCTGTGTTGTCTTTTTACCTTTTATTGTATTTCAGGTAACTGTCTGGTCTCCTGTACATCAAAGTCTCCCTGAACACATGAAGGGTGAGTAATAAATTCAGCGCCCTTGGCTTCAGCCTTACTGTTTTCTTTTCTTGTTGTGTCAAACAAAAATAACAAATCAATGATACTTTTCAGTTCTTGATCCTTGGAGAAAATGAAGAACCCCGTTCTGATTCTTTTTCTGTCTTCAGCAGCGCTGCAGATTTATACGGAGGTAAAGCTCCTACAGTAACTTCTCTCTGAACGTTTTCACCTTTTATTAATAGAGGGAGGGTCCACAGTGGGACAACAGTTTTACTGCGGCGTTTAAAACAGTTTCTGCTCTGTGACCCGGTTCCCGTATTCACAAAGAATCCTCAGACTAGAAGTAGCTCCTAGTGACCTCATTTCTAACTTTGCTCTAAAGCTGAATTCAGCGGTATTTGTGCGTTCACAAACACACGGGACTCCATCTTGTACCGCTCCCGCTTCAACCATTTGTCTCCCAACCAAAAACGCTTTGGGCCAATCACGTAGCAGTATTCTGGCCTGAGCTGCTGAGCTCACAGCTGAACCAGGATAAACATGGCGGCGCAGGAAGACGCGCGCTCAGCTGCTGCTGTCACATCTGTGTTATAACAATCCACAGTTTCTTCTTTTATAGCAGAGCAGCAAGAAGTGATCTGACTAGATTATCTGCTTTAGGTTTGTCATGATGTCTGCTGCTTGTGATTTATTATGGTACCGTGCACATCCGTTGGTCGGAGGCCCTGATTGGCCGTGATCTAACTGGCTGCATCATGAAGCATTGTCGTTAGCACAGGACTTTTCCTCTTAAGTGTTCTGCTTCCAGTTTGTCCTTCACCCCATTTAAATGTTCTTCCCTTTAGAGTCAGCTAGTGTGCTCTAGCTGGGTTCTCCACATTACCTTTAGGAAACCGTTCCAGCACCTGTAAAGTAAAGCATCCTTCCATAGTCCCTTTAAAATGTTCTCCATAGCAGGTGTTCCAGTGTAGGGTGCCATTTATGTTCTAATATTCCCCAGAGTCAACTTTCACTCAATAGTTTCTTCTTCTAGCTTTTATCCATTCATTAGCACCCTGTGCATGTCCAGCAATCACCCTGCCATCCCCACCAGATCCAAAACTGTCCAGCGGATGTAATTGGCTGTATTTCTTTTTATCAGTATAGGTAGGTGGACATTTTTAAATAAAACCTGCTTTAAAAAGACCCCTAGGCAAAAATGTCCATAATATGATTTCTGTCATAAAGATGCTTTAACAACTTGTAAAAAGGGAAAATATTTGGTTATTTGCCTTTAAAGGCATACTATGCAACATTTTTCAGTTAATTAATATGTTCCATACCGTTTTGGATGATTAAATGAGTCATTTCAGGTTGAACAAAGGTTTTCTCGGCCGCCCTGGTGGTCTGTGGGGGAAATACCGCACTTGCAATTGCAGGAGCAGTCGGCCCGCAGTCACAGGCTCAGTAGTCTTGTGTGCATCGCGAGAGTCGGTCTTGCTTTACGGCGAGAACTGCTACACGCCCGCAGTGAAAGGTGTGCTCGTTGCTAGCGCAGTGGTGATATTTGTGCAGTTATCATGGCGGAACCAGCGAGAAAACAGCGAAAGCCCATGTTGGAGCAGGCAAGAAAGAGGAAAAGGGCTCTGGACAGAGAGAGGAGTCGTACACGGTGAACATAGAAGGCTGCAAGGCTGACGCGGACTTCGCGTTTCTGCTGATGCGATTGTTAGTAACATTGTAGGGTTTCCCTCACGCTACCGCCTCGCCGACATTCCAAAAAAATAATAATAAAAAAATAAAACTAACTCGATATGCGCGCCGCTCCGCTCAGCCGGTCAGCGGTGCAAAGTTTGTCTCCCCCCCCCCCCCCCGCTCCGCTCAGCCGGTCAGCGGTGCAAAGTTTAACGTCAAATAAACATGCAAGCATATCGAGTTTTATTATTATTATTATTATTATTATTATTATTATTATTATTATTATTATCTTTTTTTATGTTGGCGAGACGCTACCGCGGCGGCGGCGGCGGCTGCGGCTTGGCGAGGCGGTGGCGGTAGCGTCTCGCCAACATAAAAAAATAAATAAATAATAATAATAATAAAACTGGCGAGGCGGCGGCGGTCGCGGCTTGGCGAGGCGGCGGCGACCGTCTCGCCAAGATAGCGCTGCGGGAAGCTTGATGTTCATACCTTCACTGTATTAGTCATTGTTTGTACTGCCGTTTTTTCCACTTTTCGTTGCGTTCGCCTGTCTGCTAATCTCAAAACAACCGCGCCTGGATTGACGGAGGAACCAGGGATCCGTTCTTCGTACGTCGCTAACTCAGTTAGCAGGATTTCATTGTTGACGATTTGGCATGATCTTGGATCGTTTGGTTCTTCGAAAGACTTCCTGCACTTGTTGTCATAGCAACAAGTGCGCCAGCTTGAGCCTGCTCCAGAGCAGGCTTATTTCATGTAAACAAGATTAGATCACGGCTGTATAAGCGGAGGAGATGGGAAGTCTGCCGTAGCCATGTCCATTTTTACGACAGCAACCTGTTGCGGACGGTGCAAGAATAATTTGCAGTTTTTTTTCCCTCGAATTAATCGCGTATTGCGCAATAGACAGGATCCTTTAGAGCAGCGCGACAGTGTAGAAATTTTTCTTGGTGGCTGTTATAAACAGACAAACACATCATTTAACAGTGGCTTTTAAAGAGGAAAAAGTGGTGTTAGAGCCATAAATAGAAAATATTTAAGTTATTTGTATGGTGGTTTGCTTTTTATTTTTATCCTATTCAGTAAGAAGATTTGTTCGGGGCATTTTATTGTGAAGTTTAGTTTTACTTTGAAAGGCTTGCTTCCTGTCGAGCCATATATTGTATTAGAAAAAAACTATGGTTGGATTATCTAGACACGGAGCAATACAGTTTTACCGTGTAAACTGTGGATGACTTGGAAAAGGAAGATTTTCATTTTTTATGGATAAAGATTGTTTTTTTTTTTTTTTTGTTAAAATTCCCAGTTTGCACGGGTCCTTTACTTCCCGTGTCTAAGGAATGACACCGAAATTTGGATCTCTTGACATAACAAGTGCCTTTTTAAAATACAGTATAATAATTAAAGGCTACCATTTTGTAGAATATTCTTGTATTTCACTTTTACTTGTCCCCATGTTCTAGTGGGTCCCGTGGAGGCTCTGACATAAAAGAACAAAGTAAATGTGAGATTATTAAAATGCAAAAATTAATACTGTAGAATGTGATAGAAACATCTACCATGGACAGTATTTAAGCATTAATTTGTCTGCTGCTTTTTGCCAGCCCTCTCTCCTGGCTTTAACAGATTTTTAGGTGTTTTAATTAATGACTCAAATTCGGCATAACCTTCCATTAAAAGCTTTTGTTCTGCTGGGAAAAAAACTGTGGGCGTTCTTTGGCCATGCTGAACAGCCAATAGCAGCGTTGCTGATCAATGTTTCTACTATCGATACATTTCCCCTTTTAAACTAACGCATGAACGCACAGTTGTCTCAGATAACTCAATCCAGTGATACTAATCATAAACAACAGGTGTGTTCGAAGAACCCAATTAGCCGGATCATGATTAGCTGGATGAAATCATCTTGGATGTCTCATTTGATCTTGGATGTTTTAAGCAACGTACGAAGAACGGACCCCAGAACAGCTGAGCATCTTTATGACAGTGCACTTTTACTTTCGCCCTCTTGGGGGAGCCTCGCTGGAAAATCAACCCCGGTTGCATAGTATACCTTTAAGAGGAAGGATGTTAAATCTAATGAGAGCATGGAGGTGACTACATGTGATTTTACTTCCTCCAGTATTTTTATTATTTTCAGCTGTCACTTTAACCCTGAATGTTACCATGTTAGTTAATTTAATTAGTCATTATGCTGATTTTGTAGTTTCATCTGTTGGAGCCTGTAACCTTTATGCTGCTTTATTGATGTCTGCCAGTATTACAGATTTAAGTGGCATCCTGACCTTTTGCCTCTTATTTCTGTGATTACTTCAAGATTTGTAGTAAATCTAGCTTCTGCAATGTCTTCTTTGGTTAAGGTTTCTGATTAAAGTGAGCTTTCACTGAAATTATTTTAGAATGATCTAATTTTCTTCATATAAATACAATCATGGATGAGACATAATTTTTCTTTCTAATCCTGTAGCATCACCTTTCCACTATTAAATCTTTTTACAGCCTTTACTAATATTCTGATATTGGTTTAAAAATGAAATCAAAAGCTGCATCAGGCAGAAGTCAATGCCATCAACTTTTTCTCTTTGTCCCAAGGATCAGCCTTCCTTAAAACACATCCTTTCAAATTGTTTGCATAACTTCTCTGAAATGTCAAAAATAAAAGCAAATAAAATTAACAAGGAAATATCCAAAATACAAGAAAAATGAACAAAGGAAAAGTGTCTCTTATGGAGACCAATTATGCTTGTTTTAAAGGATTATTAACTTATTTCTGATTTCTTTCTGGTTCTTTTGACCGAGTGAATTCACTGCTAGTATTGCCTTTAAATATAAACACCTATCTCAGCTGTTCTAAGGTAAAACTTTAAAGTAAACTTATATACACTTTGTCTCACATAATTATTTATCCATACAAGCAAATACTTTCTCTGTAAGTTGATGAGCAACTTCTATTTTTTTTGCAATGATTATAGGTTTTCGTTCAGTAAGCAGAAGAAGAGCAGTGTCTAAAACAAAGCTAGATAATAATAATATTTAAGCTATTTAAGCTAAATTAAAATATGAGAAAGGAAAAGCCTTGGTATCTGAAGGGTCCTTCATGGAACCAAGTCTGAGCCTCGTATTTGGGAGTGTTTGACCTTCAAATGGCTTGACAGATAGCAGCTCTGAAAATAAAGACAAAAATCTGGTGATCATTATAAATAACTTCAATTATTCTGGAATTAATTCAATTCAATTCAATTCAATTTTATTTATATAGCGCCAAATCACGAAACATGTCATCTCCAGGCACTTTACAAAGTCAAGTTCAATCAGATTATACAGATTGGTCAAAAATGTCCTATATAAGGAAACCAGTTGATTGCATCAAAGTCCCGACAAGCAGCATTCACTCCTGGGGAAGCGTAGAGCCACAGGGAGAGTCGTCTGCATTGTACATGGCTTTGCTGCAATCCCTCATACTGAGCAAGCATGAAGCGACAGTGGGAAGAAAAACCACCCATTAACGGGAAGGAAAAACCTCCGGCAGAACCGGGCTCAGTATGAACGGTCATCTGCCTCGACCGACTGGGGTTACAGAAGACAGAACAGAGACACAACAAGAGAAACAAAAAAGCACAGAAGCACACATTGATCTAGTAATCTGTTCTACATTAGATGGTAGAATTAAAATGTCTAATTACATAAGGGAACTTCTAAAGCAGTCTATTTGCTGTCTAAAGGTGTACACATTAATAGAGCAGCCTACATTTAGTTGATTACAGTCAGTTATGGCGTCCTTTAATATTTCTTAATTAGAGTTTCCTTTTACCCCTTCTGAAAATCATCGAGTCATTTAGTGAGCAGAACACACTGACCCAGCAGGGTAATCTCCTTATAAATGTTTACAACATGCTCAGATTTCTTTTATCATATCTTTTTGTCCCTGCAGACATTTTCCAAGGTCTACCTCTGTTCAGTATAACCAGACACTTTTAAATGATTATGTAACAGATGACGTGTTTAACGTGGCCTTTTGATTCCCTCAAGCGCACCAAATTTCCCTCTAGCCTTATCAAACGCTGTCAAAAATCTTCCCATAACAAACTATATCATATTAATTTCAATTTCTTATACTTGTGATTATTATTAAAGCTAAAGCAGACATTTGATTTTCTTGTGAATTTAACACAATTAAAGAGATGAGCCTTGCTTATAAAATCCCATAACTCAATTTCAATTCCAATCAATTTTATTTATATAGCGCCAATTAACAACACACGTCATCTCAAGGATCTTTCCAAAGTCAGACTCCATCAGATCCTCCAGGTTGGTGAGAAAGTTTCCTCTCTAAGGAAACCCAGCAGGTTGCATCAAGTCTCTCCAAGCAGCATTCACTCCTCCTGAAAGAGCGTAGAGCCACAGTGGACAGTCGTCTGCATTGTTGATGGCTTTGCAGCAATCCCTCATACTGAGCATGCATGAAGCGACAGTGGAGAGGAAAACTCCCCTTTAACAGGGAGGAGAACCTCCAGCAGAACCAGAACCAGGCTCAGTGTGAACGCTCATCTGCCTCCACCCACTGGGGCTTAGAGAAGACAGAGCAGAGACACAGAAAGCTCAGAAGCTCACATTGACCCAGGAGTACTTTCTATGGTAGAGAAGACAGAGCAGAGACACAGAAAGCTCAGAAGCTCACATTGACCCAGGAGTACTTTCTATGTTAGAGAAGACAGAGCAGAGACACAGAAAGCTCAGAAGCTCACATTGACCCAGGAGTACTTTCTATGTTAGAGAAGACAGAGCAGAGACACAGAAAGCACAGAAGCTCACATTGACCCAGGAGTACTTTCTATGTTAGAGAAGACAGAGCAGAGACACAGAAAGCACAGAAGCTCACATTGATCCAGGAGTACTTTCTATGTTAGAGAAGACAGAGCAGAGACACAGAAAGCACAGAAGCTCACATTGACCCAGGAGTACTTTCTATGTTAGAGAAGACAGAGCAGAGACACAGAAAGCACAGAAGCTCACATTGACCCAGGAGTACTTTCTATGTTAGAGAAGACAGAGCAGAGACACAGAAAGCTCAGAAGCTCACATTGACCCAGGAGTACTTTCTATGTTAGAGAAGACAGAGCACTGAGATGCATTGCTGTCCAGATCGTTTTTTCTAAATACAAGCAGGCAATCTGAGTGAAATGCTGACAGGTGAGTCCGCAATAATCTATCCATCCATTTTCTGAAACGCTTATCCCTTGTGGGGTCGCCTATCTCCAGCTGTTAATGGGCGAGAGGCGTGGTACACCTGGACAGGTCGCCAGTCTATCAGGGCAACACAGAGACAAACAGGACAAACAACCATTCACACACACACACCTAAGGACAATTTAGAGAGATTAATTAACCTAACAGTCATGTTTTTGGACTGTGGGAGGAAGCTGGAGTACCCAGAGAGAACCCACACATGCACAGGGAGAACATGCAAACTCCATGCAGAAAGACCCAGGGTTGGATTTAAACCTAGAACCTTCTTGCTGCAAGGCAGCAGTGCTACCCACTGGTCCAGTCCATGCGTAATAATATCAGAATAAAAATAAAATGATAATGATTTCTGTACATAAGGTGCGTTCAAACATTTTGAAGCTGTGTGACTAAGTTTCATCATCATGGCACACATTTCTTGATCCATTCTAATCAGTAAATCTCTCTACTTTGATCACTAGGAGGGTATTTGTGTTTTTTCCTGTACTGTAAACTAAGCTTATCAAAGGGGTCAAACATTTCTGTGGTCTTCTCACTCAGAGTTGCTCTGAAAAGCATCTGAATCACTCTGAAACTAAGACTCCTAGGTAGGAATCTTCAGGCCAAGATAGGAGCTCTCTGAGAATCTTTGTGAATACGGCAGGAACTGGAGCTTTTGTGACAACTTTGAACCCAGAATGAGTTTAAATCAGTTGCTGCTGTGCTACAAGCCTTCTAACACTAAATCTGTTTTTGTGCATTTTCTACAGGCGTATAAATTTGGGGACATAATTGCTTTCCCTCGTGACTTGTCAAGTCATGGTGGACTTTCACTATACAAGCACTATGCTATTTATGTAGGCTCCAAGAAATTTGTGCAGCAGACACCTGAGGAGGACATGTTCCACCTGACAGGTTCAGTATCTGTCCACCATCTGAAACCTGAACTCTGAGCGCGTACTGCTTGTCAGCAATCTCCTGATCTTTCTGGAAATTGTGCTTACTCGTTGATTCCAGGTTCGTTTGAAAATGTGCGTAAAGGTGAGCAGTATTCCAACTGCGTCTTCGGTAAACTATCTAAACACAGAAAACACGAGCTGGACAATTACCTGGATGAGATATGGCAAGCTGAGGGACTCAAAATAAATCCATACCACATTAAGAGACGAATTAAAGAGACGTACAGGAACTGTGGCAGATGGAACGCTGTAACCAACAACTGTGAGCACATCGCCACCTACATCCGTTATGGACTGAAAATTTCGTGGCAGGTATGTGGTGGAGCATGACAATCAAGACCTCATATTTTTTAATGGAAATGTCAACTTTAAGTGGGATTAGCGTATGACTAAAACCATTTACTTTAAAAAAAATAGTTGTAAAGCAGCACTGAGTCATTTTTCAGTAAGGCTCCCACTACAGGACCTAGCTCTAGCTCTGCTCTGCGTATCCCCGCACCATAAAGCTACGGCACACTGCCTCTCTCAAAGCAGCTGGGCAGAGAGAGAAAGGTGTGAATGCGGACCGATAGCGGCCGGTGTTACACCGTTTTCTGTGACCCATCATATTCTGGGACTCCAGGGGCTCTTATTGTTTGTGATATTAAAATTATGTCAAAAAGGAATAATGGTAAAGTACTTGTGGGCGTGGCTTAGGTTGCTTATAACGATCAAAATGATCTAATCTCAATCTACAAAGTAAAGCTTATCTTAATTAACTGTCATACAGTATTTAATTGGGCTTTTAAGACCCAGTCAGCTTGTTAGAGTTTTGTTCAGGCAGCGTGAATATGGGGCTCATGCACGTTAAGTGCTTTATGTAGATTTCATATAGAGTGTGCACCATGTTTGTTCTGCTGGAGTCAGCAGAACAGCGCCCCCTGGAGTAGCGGAGTATGATGGGCAGCAGAAAAACGGTGTAACACCGGCTCACTGCAATGCAACCTGAGTGGGTCTATTTATAGCTCTTTTTCCATAGTCGTTTATTTTGTAGCCTAAATAAACTACTTCACGGTAATTAAAAAAAAAAAAAAGTTAAAAAACAAAACAACTGGACTTTTTTCTGGAGTTTGAAGACATTTCGCTTCCCATTCAGAAAGCTTTCTCAATTCAAATGTCTGGAGTAGTGTGAAGCTCCAAGCTTTATATTATTGCTCTAAAAGGCCTGGTAATGGCTTAGATAGCATGGATATTAAACCGAAACATGTTTCACCCCTTCGTAATGGGGAGTGGTTAGGGTCATTGTTGGTCTGGCTTACTGGGGAGATGTCCTGATCACCCGGATGGAGGTGAAAAATGGAAGGAATCAAACCTGTTGCTGTGTTGTAGGTTTTTGAAAGTTGAAACCTGAGACCTCCTCCTCTGAGAAAGCTTTCTGGATGGGAAGCGAAACGTCTTCAGACTTAGGAAAGAAGTCCAGTTGTTTTATTTTTTTTGGAATGATCATGACCTGGACGACTGAGAATCTTCACCAGCATGCATCACGGTAAAAAACAAGCCCAATAAACCGCAACCTGCGACTCAAAAAATGTGTGAGACTTCAGAAAAAGACAAACCAAAAGTCGCTTATAATAAGCAGACGTGGTAACACTGTTGATGCCGGTGGCCTTCATTGGGCTGCCTTAAACCGTGAGAACAAGAACACTGCACAGAAAGTTATAAGTGTGGTTTTTATAGCCAGAGACATTAGGGGGTGATGACAGACCCCTCATCAACACTTAGATTACCATCATAGGGACTTAAAGAGGATATTTAAAATTAAAAATGTTACTCAGTGCTGCTGCAAGATTTAACGACTCTTTAAAACGGATGAAAATGATTTAAAAGGGGAAATCTTTTGCAAAAAGGTCATGTTTTTTGTTTTACTAAAGGGGGCCATGCAGGTTAGTAATCAGTAGGTAATGCAGTTTTTCTGCAAAAATGCACAGAAAAAGTGCATTAGTACAGACACTGAACAACACTGACACTAATGTGATAAAATAATATGTTTTCTGATAGAACCAACACAGTTTTAGTTCTGTTGCATGACGTTTCATGTACATATTGACTAATGATGTTTTATAATGTATTATTGACTAATATAGAATTGTATTCATTAAACTTGTTTATCCTTTTATTTTTACAGGGCGGTCAGTTTGCTCAGCGTTTTGTCCGTAACCAAGGAATGAGCAAAGATGTAGTGGATAAAATCAGAAGGAGAGTTCCTCACTAAACGTACGACGAGTTCGGCAGGAGTCCGCGTGACAGAACCGGTTAAAATATGTTTTAGGAAAACTTTAAACTTTGTTGCACTTCAAATTAATAAAATGTAAGAAAAGAACTGAGTCTTCTATTGTATTTTTTAGAATAGAGCCTTTACTTTCAAAAGAAAGATGTAAATTCCTCTGATAACCCCTGACTTGGAATCAGCTTTCAGCTTTCAGCTACCGGTTTAATAACCTCT